>NW_027037679.1:0-10000 GCF_034236695.1 Oncorhynchus nerka | reverse complement strand
GTATTGATACTCATGTCAGATAGTTGTCATGTATTGATACTCATGTCAGATAGTTGTCATGTATTGATACTCATGTCAGATAGTTGTCATGTATTGATACTCATGTCAGATAGTTGTCATGTATTGATACTCATGTCAGATAGTTGTATTGTTGTCATGTATTGATACTCATGTCAGATAGTTGTCATGTATTGATACTCATGTCAGATAGTTGTATTGTTGTCATGTATTGATACTCATGTCAGATAGTTGTCATGTATTGATATTCATGTCAGATAGTTGTATTGTTGTCATGTATTGATACTCATGTCAGATAGTTGTCATGTATTGATACTCATGTCAGATAGTTGTCATGTATTGATACTCATGTCAGATAGTTGTATTGTTGTCATGTATTGATACTCATGTCAGATAGTTGTCATGTATTGATACTCATGTCAGATAGTTGTCATGTATTGATACTCATGTCAGATAGTTGTATTGTTGTCATGTATTGATACTCATGTCAGATAGTTGTCATGTATTGATATTCATGTCAGATAGTTGTCATGTGTTGATATTCCTGTCAGATAGTTGTCATGTATTGATATTCATGTCAGATAGTTGTCATGTATTGATACTCATGTCAGATAGTTGTATTGTTGTCATGTATTGATACTCATGTCAGATAGTTGTCATGTGTTGATACTCATGTCAGATAGTTGTCATGTATTGATACTCATGTCAGATAGTTGTATTGTTGTCATGTATTGATATTCATGTCAGATAGTTGTCATGTATTGATACTCATGTCAGATAGTTGTCATGTATTGATATTCATGTCAGATAGTTGTATTGTTGTCATGTATTGATACTCATGTCAGATAGTTGTATTGTTGTCATGTATTGATACTCATGTCAGGTAGTTGTCATGTATTGATATTCATGTCAGATAGTTGTCATGTATTGATATTCCTGTCAGATAGTTGTCATGTATTGATATTCCTGTCAGATAGTTGTCATGTATTGATATTCATGTCAGATAGTTGTATTGTTGTCATGTATTGATATTCATGTCAGATAGTTGTCATGTATTGATATTCCTGTCAGATAGTTGTCATGTATTGATATTCCTGTCAGATAGTTGTCATGTATTGATATTCATGTCAGATAGTTGTATTGTTGTCATGTATTGATATTCATGTCAGATAGTTGTCATGTATTGATATTCATGTCAGATAGTTGTATTGTTGTCATGTATTGATACTCATGTCAGATAGTTGTCATGTATTGATATTCATGTCAGATAGTTGTATTGTTGTCATGTATTGATACTCATGTCAGATAGTTGTCATGTATTGATACTCATGTCAGATAGTTGTCATGTATTGATACTCATGTCAGATAGTTGTCATGTATTGATACTCATGTCAGATAGTTGTATTGTTGTCATGTATTGATATTCCTGTCAGATAGTTGTCATGTATTGATACTCATGTCAGATAGTTGTCATGTATTGATACTCATGTCAGATAGTTGTCATGTATTGATACTCATGTCAGATAGTTGTATTGTTGTCATGTATTGATATTCATGTCAGATAGTTGTCATGTATTGATACTCATGTCAGATAGTTGTATTGTCATCATGTATTGATATTCATGTCAGATAGTTGTCATGTATTGATATTCATGTCAGATAGTTGTATTGTCATCATGTATTGATACTCATGTCAGATAGTTGTCATGTATTGATACTCATGTCAGATAGTTGTCATGTATTGATATTCATGTCAGATAGTTGTCATGTATTGATACTCATGTCAGATAGTTGTCATGTATTGATATTCATGTCAGATAGTTGTATTGTTGTCATGTATTGATATTCATGTCAGATAGTTGTCATGTATTGATACTCATGTCAGATAGTTGTCATGTATTGATACTCATGTCAGATAGTTGTCATGTATTGATACTCATGTCAGATAGTTGTATTGTTGTCATGTATTGATACTCATGTCAGATAGTTGTCATGTATTGATATTCATGTCAGATAGTTGTATTGTTGTCATGTATTGATACTCATGTCAGATAGTTGTCATGTATTGATACTCATGTCAGATAGTTGTCATGTATTGATACTCATGTCAGATAGTTGTCATGTATTGATACTCATGTCAGATAGTTGTCATGTATTGATATTCATGTCAGATAGTTGTCATGTATTGATATTCCTGTCAGATAGTTGTCATGTATTGATACTCATGTCAGATAGTTGTCATGTATTGATACTCATGTCAGATAGTTGTCATGTATTGATATTCATGTCAGATAGTTGTATTGTTGTCATGTATTGATACTCATGTCAGATAGTTGTCATGTATTGATACTCATGTCAGATAGTTGTCATGTATTGATATTCATGTCAGATAGTTGTCATGTGTTGATATTCCTGTCAGATAGTTGTCATGTATTGATACTCATGTCAGATAGTTGTCATGTATTGATACTCATGTCAGATAGTTGTCATGTATTGATACTCATGTCAGATAGTTGTCATGTATTGATATTCATGTCAGATAGTTGTCATGTATTGATACTCATGTCAGATAGTTGTCATGTATTGATATTCATGTCAGGTAGTTGTATTGTTGTCATGTATTGATATTCCTGTCAGATAGTTGTCATGTATTGATATTCATGTCAGATAGTTGTCATGTATTGATACTCATGTCAGATAGTTGTCATGTATTGATATTCCTGTCAGATAGTTGTCATGTATTGATATTCATGTCAGATAGTTGTCATGTATTGATACTCATGTCAGATAGTTGTCATGTATTGATACTCATGTCAGATAGTTGTCATGTATTGATACTCATGTCAGATAGTTGTCATGTATTGATACTCATGTCAGATAGTTGTATTGTTGTCATGTATTGATACTCATGTCAGATAGTTGTCATGTATTGATACTCATGTCAGATAGTTGTATTGTTGTCATGTATTGATACTCATGTCAGATAGTTGTCATGTATTGATATTCATGTCAGATAGTTGTCATGTATTGATACTCATGTCAGATAGTTGTCATGTATTGATATTCATGTCAGATAGTTGTCATGTATTGATACTCATGTCAGATAGTTGTATTGTTGTCATGTATTGATATTCATGTCAGATAGTTGTCATGTATTGATACTCATGTCAGATAGTTGTCATGTATTGATACTCATGTCAGATAGTTGTCATGTATTGATACTCATGTCAGATAGTTGTCATGTATTGATATTCATGTCAGGTAGTTGTCATGTATCGATATTCATGTCAGATAGTTGTCATGTATTGATATTCATGTCAGATAGTTGTCATGTATTGATATTCATGTCAGGTAGTTGTCATGTATCGATATTCATGTCAGATAGTTGTCATGTATTGATATTCATGTCAGGTAGTTGTCATGTATTGATATTCATGTCAGGTAGTTGTATTGTCGTCATGTATCGATATTCATGTCATATAGTTGTCATGTATTGATACTCATGTCAGATAGTTGTCATGTATTGATACTCATGTCAGATAGTTGTATTGTCGTCATGTATCGATATTCATGTCAGATAGTTGTCATGTATTGATATTCCTGTCAGATAGTTGTCATGTATTGATACTCATGTCAGATAGTCGTCATGTATTGATATTCCTGTCAGATAGTTGTCATGTATTGATACTCATGTCAGATAGTTGTCATGTATTGATATTCCTGTCAGATAGTTGTCATGTATTGATATTCCTGTCAGATAGTTGTCATGTATTGATATTCCTGTCAGATAGTTGTCATGTATTGATATTCCTGTCAGATAGTTGTCATGTATTGATATTCCTGTCAGATAGTTGTCATGTATTGATACTCATGTCAGATAGTTGTATTGTTGTCATGTATTGATATTCATGTCAGGTAGTTGTATTGTCGTCATGTATCGATACTCATGTCAGATAGTTGTCATGTATTGATATTCATGTCAGATAGTTGTATTGTTGTCATGTATTGATATTCCTGTCATATAGTTGTCATGTATTGATATTCCTGTCAGATAGTTGTCATGTATTGATACTCATGTCAGATAGTTGTCATGTATTGATATTCCTGTCAGATAGTTGTCATGTATTGATATTCCTGTCAGATAGTTGTCATGTATTGATATTCCTGTCAGATAGTTGTCATGTATTGATATTCATGTCAGATAGTTGTCATGTATTGATATTCCTGTCAGATAGTCGTCATGTATTGATATTCCTGTCAGATAGTTGTCATGTATTGATATTCCTGTCAGATAGTTGTCATGTATTGATATTCCTGTCACATAGTTGTATCTCCTACCTGTTGAGAGAGTCCTTGGTCTTCTCATCTGACATGTCCTCCAGGGTGTACACCTTGAACCTAAATGACATCAACAACACACGTCGGCCAATAGGAGAGCGCAGGAGTGGGTTTTCATCAGATGTTCTGTGTGTCTGTGTTACCGTGGTGTGTGTGTATGAGTGTCTGTGTTACCGTGGTGTGTGTGTATGAGTGTCTGTGTTACCGTGGTGTGTGTATGAGTGTCTGTGTTACCGTGGTGTGTGTATGAGTGTCTGTGTTACCGTGGGGTGTGTGTATGAGTGTCTGTGTTACTGTGGGGTGTGTATGAGTGTCTGTGTTACTGTGGTGTGTGTGTATGAGTCTCTGTGTTACCGTGGTGTGTGTGTATGAGTCTCTGTGTTACCGTGGTGTGTGTGTATGAGTCTCTGTGTTACCGTGGTGTGTGTGTATGAGTGTCTGTGTTACCGTGAGGTGTGTGTGTATGAGTGTCTGTGTTACCGTGGTGTGTGTGTATGAGTGTCTGTGTTACCGTGAGGTGTGTGTGTATGAGTGTCTGTGTTACCGTGAGGTGTGTGTGTTTTCATAAGTGTGTATGAGTGTCTGTGTTACTGTGGGGTGTGTGTGTATGAGTGTCTGTGTTACTATGGGGTGTGTGTGTTTTTATAAGTGTGTATGAGTGTCTGTGTTACCGTGAGGTGTGTGTGTGTATATGAGTGTCTGTGTTACTGTGTGGTGTGTGTGTTTTTATAAGTGTGTATGAGTGTCTGTGTTACCGTGAGGTGTGTGTGTGTATATGAGTGTCTGTGTTACTGTGTGGTGTGTGTGTTTTCATAAGTGTGTATGAGTGTCTGTGTTACCGTGAGAACAGCTGTGTCTTGGTGTCAGGGATGGTGACATCACACGACCCGGAGGCGGAGCTGAACTTCTGTCTGAGTAACGACACAAACTCCCGGAACACTGTAGAACATTCCTGGAACAAACACACACAGATTAACTAACACACAAACACACACTGATTAACTAACACACAAACACACACAGATTAACTAACACACAAATACACACAGATTAACTAACACACAAATACACACAGATTAACTAACACACAAACACACACAGATTAACTAACACACAAATACACACAGATTAACTAACACACAAATACACACAGATTAACTAACACACAAATACACACAGATTAACTAACACACAAACCCCTGACCTGATCTCAGTCTACTGCCCTCAGACCCAACCTCTCAATCTACTGCCCCCTGACCCAACCTCAGTCTACTGCCCTCAGACCCAACCTCTCAATCTACTGCCCCCTGACCCAACCTCTCAACATGCTGCCCTCAGACCCAACCTCTCAACATGCTGCCCCCTGACCCAACCTCTCAATCTACTGCCCTCAGATCCAACCTCTCAATCTACTGCCCCCTGACCCAACCTCTCAGTCTACTGCCCCCTGACCCAACCTCTCAGTCTACTGCCCTCAGACCCAACCTCTCAATCTACTGCCCCCTGACCCAACCTCTCAATCTACTGCACACTGACCCAACCTCTCAATCTACTGCACACTGACCCAACCTCTCAATCTACTGCACACTGACCCAACCTCTCAACATGCTGCCCCCTGACCCAACCTCTCAATCTACTGCCCTCAGATCCAACCTCTCAATCTACTGCCCCCTGACCCAACCTCTCAATCTATTGCCCTCAGACCCAACCTCTCAGTCTACTGCCCCCTAACCCAACCTCTCAACCTGCTGCCCTCAGACCCAACCTCTCAATCTGACCTACCTTGCCCCCTGACCCAACCTCTCAACCTGCTGCCCCCTGACCCAACCTCTCAACCTGCTGCCCCCTGACCCAACCTCTCAGCCTACAGCCCCCCTGACCCAACCTCTCAGCCTGCTGCCCCCTGACCCAACCTCTCAGCCTACTGCCCCTGACCCAACCTCTCAGCCTACAGCCCCTGACCCAACCTCTCAACATGCTGCCCCTGACCCAACCTCTCAATCTACTGCCCTCAGATCCAACCTCTCAATCTACTGCCCCCTGACCCAACCTCTCAATCTACTGCCCTCAGACCCAACCTCTCAACCTGCTGCCTTCAGACCCAACCTCAACCTGCTGCCCCTGACCCAACCTCTCAGCCTACAGCCCCTGACCCAACCTCTCAGCCTGCTGCCCCCTGACCCAACCTCTCAGCCTACTGCCCCTGACCCAACCTCTCAGCCTACAGCCCCTGACCCAACCTCTCAGCCTACTGCCCCCAGACCCAACCCTCAGTCTACTGCCCCCAGACCCAACCTCTCAGCCTGCTGCCCCTGACTGACCCAACCTCTCAGCCTACCCAACCCCTCCCAGACCCAACCTCTCAGCCTGCTGCCCCCTGACCCAACCTCTCAGCCTACTGCCCCTGACCCAACCTCTCAGCCTACTGCCCCTGCCTGCTGCCCCTGACCCAACCTCTCAGCCTACTGCCCCCTGACCCAACCTCTCAGCCTACAGACCCCTGACCCAACCTCTCAGCCTGCTGCCCCCTGACCCAACCTCTCAGCCTATTGCCCCCTGACCCAACCTCAGCCTACTGACCCCTGACCCAACCTCTCAGCCTACTGCCCCTGACCCAACCTCTCAGCCTACTGCCCCTGACCCAACCTCTCAGCCTACAGCCCCCTGACCCAACCTCTCAGCCTACTGCCCCCTGACCCAACCTCTCAGCCTACTGCCCCTGACCCAACCTCTCAGCCTACTGCCCCCTGACCCAACCTCTCAATCTACTGCCCCCTGACCCAGCCTCTCAACGTCTACTGCCCTCAGATCCAACCTCTCAATCTACTGCCCACTGACCCAACCTCTCAATCTACTGCCCTACTGCCCCCCTGACCCAACCTCTCAGCCTACTGCCCCTGACCCAACCTCTCAGCCTACTGCCCCTGACCCAACCTCTCAATCTACTGCCCTCTGACCCAACCTCTCAGCCTACTGTCCCAACAGATCCAACCTCTCAATCTACTGCCCCCAGACCCAACCTCAGCCTACAGCCCCCTGACCCAACCTCTCAACTCTACCGCCCCTGACCCAACCTCTCAGCCTACTGCCCCTCAACCTCTCAGCCTACTGCCCCTGACCTCTCAATCTACTGCCCACTGACCCAACCTCTCAATCTACCCAACCTGCCCCCTGACCCAACTCTCTCAATCTGACCTCTGCACACTGACCCAACCTCTCAACCTACTGCCCTCTGACCCAACCTCTCAGCCTACTGACCTCAGCCTGCCCTCTGCCTACAGCCCCTGACCCAACCTCTCAATCTGCCCCTGCCAACCTCTCAGCCCAGCCCCCTGACCCAACCTCAGTCAGCCTACTGCCCCTGACCCAACCTCAGTCTACTGCCCCCTGACCCAACCTCTCAGTCAACTGCCCCCCTGACCCAACCTCTCAGCCTACTGCCCCCTGACCCAAGTCCTGCCCCCTGACCCAACCTCTCACTGCCCCCCTGACCCAACCTCTCAGCCTACAGCCCCCTGACCCAACCTCTCAGCCTACTGCCCCCTGACCCAACCTCTCAATCTGTTCAATATATATAACACTGAAAACCAATTCACGAGGTGAATGTGTGTGTGTGTGTGTGTGTTACCTTGGGGTCGTTGGGGTCGTGAACAGACGGGTGGTGTGTGTGTTACCTTGGGGTCGTTGGGGTCGTGAACAGATGGGTGGTGTGTGTGTGTGTTACCTTGGGGTCGTTGGGGTTGTTAAACAGACGGGAGGTGTGTGTGTGTTACCTTGGGGTCGTGAACAGATGGGTGGTGTGTGTGTGTGTTACCTTGGGGTCGTGAACAGATGGGTGGTGTGCGTGTGTTACCTTGGGGTCGTAAACAGACGGGTGGTGTGTGTGTGTTACCTTAGGGTTGTGAACAGACGGGTGGTGTGTGTTACCTTGGGGTCGTTGGGGTCGTGAACAGACGGGTGGTGTGTGTGTTACCTTGGGGTCGTTGGGGTCGTAAACAGACGGGTGGTGTGTGTGTGTTACCTTGGGGTCGTTGGGGTCGTGTTTCCTTCCCTGTAGTTTCGCTATCAGAGGCTTGTCCTGGTACACCTCCGCCAGACAGATCCTACAGGACAACACAGCGTGTCCATTACAGATCGACACAGCGTGTCCATTACAGAGGGTGTCCATTAGCCCTGTGTCTGTGGATTCTTCAGTATGTAACGTACTTGTAGTTGAGGTGTCTGTGGGTTCTTCAGTATGTAACGTACTTGTAGTTGAGGTGTCTGTGGGTTTTAGATAGTGTGTTGTAACGTAGTTGAGGTGTGTCTGTGGGTTTAGATAGTGTGTTGTAACGTGGTTGAGGTGTGTCTGTGGGTTTAGATAGTGTGTTGTAACGTAGTTGAGGTGTGTCTGTGGGGTTTAGATAGTGTGTGTTGTAACGTACTGGTAGTTGAGGTGTGTCTGTGGGTTTAGGTAGTGTGTTGTAACGTAGTTGAGGTGTGTCTGTGGGTTTAGATAGTGTGTGTTGTAGCATGTACTGGTAGTTGAGGTGTGTCTGTGGGTTTTAGATAGTGTGTGTTGTAGCAGTACTTGTAGTTGAGGTATGTCTGTGGGTTCTTCAGGATGTAACGTGATCGCCGTCCAACAGACGGAGAGGTTTTATCCAGAGACTCTTCAAACTCTGCGTGGAGCAGATCCCTCACTACACACCACGGGACGAAGGGCCTGCGGAGCTACAACACACAGAGTTCTAAAACACACAGAGTAGAACCAGCAGAACCAGGACGACAAGACAACAGAACCTTGAGCTGTAGACAGACAGCGGGAGAGAGACAGAGACAGAGAGAGAGCGAGACAGAGAGAGAGCGAGACAGAGAGAGAGCGAGACAGAGAGAGAGCGAGACAGAGAGAGAAAGAGCGAGACAGACAGAGCAGAGACAGACAGAGAGAGAGCGAGCGAGACAGAGAGAGAGCGAGACAGACAGAGAGAGAGCGAGCGAGACAGAGAGAGCGAGACAGAGAGAGAGCGAGACAGAGAGAGAGCGAGACAGAGAGAGAGCGAGACAGAGAGAGCGAGACAGAGAGAGCGAGAGAGAGAGCGAGACAGAGCGAGACAGAGAGAGAGCGAGACAGAGAGAGAGAGAGAGCGAGACAGAGAGAGAGAGCGAGACAGAGAGAGAGAGCGAGACAGAGAGAGCGAGACAGAGAGAGAGAGAGACGAGACGAGAGAGCGAGACAGAGACAGAGAGAGCGAGACAGAGAGAGAGAGAGCGAGACAGAGAGAGAGAGACGAGCGAGACAGAGAGAGCGAGACAGAGAGAAGCGAGACAGAGAGAAGCGAGACAGAGAGAGCGAGACAGAGAGAGCAGACAGAGACAGAGCGAGACAGAGACAGAGCGAGACAGAGAGAGGCGAGACAGAGAAGAGAGAGAAGCGAGACAGAGACAGAGAGAGAAGCGAGACAGAGAGAGACAGAGAGCGAGACAGAGAGAGACAGAGAGCGAGACAGAGAGAGACAGAGAGAGAGAGAGCGAGACAGAGAGAGAGAGACAGAGAGAGAGAGACAGAGAGAGAGCGAGACACAGAGAGACGAGAGAGAGAGAGACCGAGAGACAGACAGAGACAGAGAGGAGACAGAGAAGAAAGACCAGAGAGACAGAGAGA
>NW_027037678.1:0-17500 GCF_034236695.1 Oncorhynchus nerka | reverse complement strand
GTGATGACACACATTTCTGGTCTGATTTAATTTGCACTCAGGGATAAACTGTGATGACACACATTTAACCCATGTAAATATGTAACTAATAACTTCTGTTTTAAAAGTATGTAATCCACAGCTATAGATTTATAATGCAGATGATGTCATTTAGATATTTGATCTAACTCTTGTTAATAAAAGTGCTATGTTGTATTTGTTGTATTTACAATCTGTTTTCTTTCAGAATGCTGATGAATTTTTGAATGGCTCAGTGAATTTAGGGGACCGGGGAACAGACCTCTGTTATGACTAGGGAACAGACCTCTGTTATGACTGGGGAACAGACCTCTGTTATGACTGGGGAACAGACCTCTGTTATGACTGGGGAACAGACCTCTGTTATGGCTGGGGAACAGACCTCTGTTATGGCTGGGGAACAGACCTCTGTTATGGCTGGGGAACAGACCTCTGTTATGACTGAGGAACAGACCTCTGTTATGACTGGGAACAGACCTCTGTTATGACTGGGAACAGACCTCTGTTATGGCTGGGGACTGGGAACAGACCTCTGTTATAGCTGAGGAACAGACCTCTGTTATGACTGGGAACAGACATCTGTTATGGCTGGGAACAGACTGGGGAACAGACCTCTGTTATGACTGGGGAACAGACCTCTGTTATGACAGACATCTGTTAGGAACAGACCTCTGTTATGACTGGGGAACAGACCTCCTGGAACAGACCTATGACTGGGAACAGACCTCTGTTATGACTGGAACAGACCTCTGTACTGGGGAACAGACCTCTGTTATGACTGGGGAACAGGAACAGACCTCTGTTATGGCTGGGAACAGACCTCTGTTATGGCTAGGAACAGACATCTGTTATGGCTGGGAACAGACCTCTGTTATGGGCTGGGAACAGACCTCTGTTATGGCTGCAGACCTCTGTTATAGGGGAACAGACCTCTGTTATGGCTGGGGACTGGGGACTGGGAACAGACCTCTGTTATGACTGGGGAACAGACCTCTGTTATGGCTGGGGACTGGGAACAGACCTCTGTTATGGCTGAACAGACCTCTGTTATGACTGGGGAACAGACCTCTGTTATGACTGGGAACAGACCTCTGTTATGGCTGGGACACAGGAACAGACCTCTGTTATGGCTGGGGAACAGACCTCTGTTATGGCTGGGAACAGACCTCTGTTATGGCTGGGAACAGACCTCTGTTATGGAACTATGGGAACAGACATCTGTTATGGCTGGGGAACAGACCTCTGTTATGGCTGGGAACAGACATCTGTTATGGCTGGGGAACAGACATCTGTTATGGCTGGGAACAGACATCTGTTATGGCTGAAACAGACCTCTGTTATGACTGGGAACAGACCTCTGTTATGGGAACAGACCTCTGTTATGACTGGGGAACAGACCTCTGTTATGACAGAACAGACCTCTGTTATGGCTGGGGACTGGGAACAGACCTCTGTTATGGCTAGGGAACAGACATCTGTTATGGCTGGGGAACAGACATCTGTTATGGCTGGGGAACAGACATCTGTTATGGCTGGGAACAGACATCTGTTATGACTGGGAACAGACCTCTGTTATGGCTGGGGAACAGACCTCTGTTATGGCTGGGGAACAGACCTCTGTTATGGCTGGGGAACAGACCTCTGTTATGACTGGGGACTGGGGAACAGACTCTGTTATGACTGGGGAACAGACCTCTGTTATGACTGGGGAACAGACCTCTGTTATGGCTGGGGACTGGGAACAGACCTCTGTTATGGCTGGGGACTGGGAACAGACCTCTGTTATGACCTCTGTTAGCTGGGGACTGGGGAACAGACCTGACTGGGGGAACAGACCTCTGTTATGACTGGGGACTGGGAACAGACTCTGTTATGGCTGGGGAACAGACCTCTGTTATGGCTGGGGAACAGACCTCTGTTATGGCTGGGGAACAGGGACTCTGTTATGGCTGGGGAACAGACCTCTGTTTATGGCTGGGGACTGGGGAACAGACCTCTGTTATGGCTGGGGGACCGTGGAACAGACCTCTGTTATGGCTGGGAACAGACCTCTGGGTTATGGCTGGGGAACAGACCTCTGTTATGGCTGGGACCGGGAACAGACTCTGTTATGGCTGGGGGACCGGGAACAGACCCTCTTATGGCTGGGGACAGGGGAACAGACCTCTATTTGGCTGGGGACTGAACAGACCTCTGTTTGACTGGGGAACAGACCTCTGTTATGACTGGGAACAGACCTCTGTTATGACTGGGGAACAGACCTCTGTTATGACTGGGAACAGACCTCTGTTATGGCTGGGGAACAGACCCTGTTATGGCTAGAGGGGGAACAGACCTCTGTTATATGACTCAGGACCAGTCCGAGAGAGAGAATGGGTTTTGGTTTTAATTGCAACATTCAGTGAAGTCAAACTTTACTCCTGCTGTAACTGTACCTCCTGTTAAGAGATTAGAGCGATGGATACATAAATATCAAGATAACACAATGGATTCTATTAAAGACATGCTCCGGTACTTTGGCGACTAGTATTAGGACTAGGATGTCAATGTGTAGTTCACACAAGCATCATCTATGAGCAGAATTACTGTTTTACCTCAGCCACAAAATCCCTAGTTTGAAAGAGACTTTTCTGGAAGATGTGCCATTTCCCCCCCGTGGAGCCAGCCTCCCCTAGCGATTTGAGTTCTAGCCAATGAGATTCAGCCCCTCGCCTTGTGAGCTGAGCCCATGTGGAGCAAGAATCACACGGTGCACATGTAATTATCCATTTGGGGACCACTTTGGCACGTGGGGGCAACTTTCAGGACTACTGGCTAAAAGTATACAAAAATTACCAGAGAATCCCTTTAATGTAGGATTTCATGTGGTTTAGGTACCAGAGGAGGCAGGTAGCCTAGCGGTTAGAGGAGGCAGGTAGCCTAGCGGTTAGAGTAGCTAGCGGTTGGAGGAGGCAGGTAGCCTGGCGGTTAGAGTAGCCTAGCGGTTAGAGGAGGCAGGTAGCCTAGCGGTTAAAGTGGACTAGTCCCGTAAGGTTGCTGTAGATCGAATCCCCAGGCTGACAAGATAAAAATATTGTCATTTTACCCCTGAACAAGGCAGTTAACCCACTGTTCCTGGTAGGCCGTCATTGAAAATAGGAATTTGTTCTTAACTGACTTGCCGGGTTAAAGAAATGGTACATTGCGTTATACAACTAAGAAACTATCACGGCTGTTACATTTTAACAAAAAAGGACCCAATTCAGGAATATGTATTACAGCTACTACTAACGTATCTTTTAACTTGAAATCCATCGCCTCTATTTCCACGTTCGTAAAGAGATGGCATTCAAGGTAAATGCTGCAGATGGTCGGCTCAGTTAGAAATGACCTTTAAATGTCAAGCACGCCATAATGCCAATCCAGGCCTTCATCTCTCCCACTTCACACCTCACTAGAAAAGACTAACGTCACACTGCAATAAGGTCAACTTTATTGGTTCAGCTTCAGGGAGAAGATTCAAATATTTGAACAAAAACTGAAAAGAAAACAATGGCAAGTTAACCATTCATCAGCCAAGTGGGCCATTTGACAACATGAGAATGTCAAGCAATATCAACAAAACAGCAGTCCATACGACTTAGTTTCACATAATTGTTTTTAACAAATGCAAAAATACATGCTCAGCCTTTTCCAGTAGGCTTATTATAGAATTAAATTCAAATAGTTGGTGTTCGGGGACTCTTTCTTCACATACCATCCTGCCTGACTGGACTCATATATCCAATAGAAAATGTGCCTAAGACATTGAGATGTATAGGAGATCTCTACTTGGAAACAATTTAGCATGGACATTGAGGGCTTCCACCATTTAAAAGTAGTCAACTGGGTGGGTGATTCCTATGGGAATGATCAGCCAATGACCAGACCATGGTCTTCAAATTGGTTTGCCTAGTTGGTAAATGGTGTTAGCTTCATCGCCAAAATAACACAATATTTAGTTTAAGACTCAGCTCTGCAAGTGGCGGTAAATCACCAACATTAGCTTGACACTTAATTCAAACGGAGATAGCATGGGCAGCGCCATTATGGCATAGATACAAAGTGGAGACCTCTTTCCATCTCTATGGCCTGAGCTTTTCTCTAGGTTGAGAAGAGATGCAGCAGTTCTCGTACTCGTCACCATCATCGTTGTTGTGATACTGGCGGCGTCCTCTAGGCTCAGTGTTCCTCGCGTTAACGTTGGGCCTCTCCTGGGTGGTGATGAGGTCTATGATGGCTGTGATGACGGCACAGTCTTTGGATTGGCGGTTGCTCCAGTCCACAGGGGCGGGGCTTCGGATCTTCTCTTCCAATAGAGAGTCCAGCTCCTTCTTCAGATTCTACAGAGAGAGGTAGATACGGAAAAACGGTCAGGTGTGTGTTTGTTTGCGTGTGTGTGTGTTCGTGTACCTTGAAGAGGTGAACGATGCGTGCGGGGGACTGGAAGACGATCCAGTCGTCCACAGCGATGGTGTGTGTGTGTGTTCGTGTACCTTGACGAGGTGAGCGATGCGTGCGGGGGACTGGAAGACGATCCAGTCGTCCACAGCGATTTTGTGTATGTGTGTGTTTGTGTACCTTGACGAGGTGAGCGATGCGTGCGGGGGACTGGAACACGATCCAGTCGTCCACAGCGATGGTGTGTGTGTGTGTACCTTGATGAGGTGAGCGATGCGTGCGGGGGACTGTAAGACGATCCAGTCGTCCACAGCGATGGTGTGTGTGTGTGTGTACCTTGACGAGGTGAGCGATGCGTGCGGGGGACTGGAAGACGATCCAGTCGTCCACAGCGATGGTGTGTGTGTGTGTACCTTGACGAGGTGAGCGATGCGTGCGGGGGACTGGAAGACGATCCAGTCGTCCACAGCGATGGTGTGTGTGTGTGTGTGTGTGTGTGTGTACCTTGACGAGTGGCGATGCGTGCGGGGACTGGAAGACGATCCAGTCAGTCACAGCGATGGTGTGTGTGTGTGTGTGTGTGTGCGTGTACCTTGACGAGGTGAGCGATGCGTGCGGGGGACTGGAAGACGATCCAGTCGTCCACAGCGATGGTCTCCTGGTCCTGATCCATCTGTATGGTGACGTCACCTCCAAAGAACAGCAGGGAGAACGGAGACACCTCCGTACAGTCGTACAGGAAGATCTGGAGACAGACATGGATACAGCATTAACACACACACACACACACACACACACACACATACAGGAAGATCTGGAGACAGACATGGATACAGCATTAACACACACACACACATACAGGAAGATCTGGAGACAGACATGGATACAGCATTAACACACACACACACACATACAGGAAGATCTGGAGACAGACATGGATACAGCATTAACACACACACATACAGGAAGATCTGGGGACAGACATGGATACAGCATTAACACACACACACACACACATACAGGAAGATCTGGAGACAGACATGGATACAGCATTAACACACACACACGTACAGGAAGCTCTGGAGACAAATCAAATCATTTTGTTTGTCACATGCTTGGTTAATAACAGGTGAAAACCAACAGTGACGGACCCTTCCCAACAATAGAGACAAAGAAAACACATAGAAAAATGTATAACAAGGAATAAATCCACAATGAGTAACAATAACTTGTCTATATACACGCAGGGGTATGAGGTAATAACTTGGCTATATACACGCAGGGGTATGAGGTAATAACGCAGGGGTATGGCTATATACACGCAGGGGGTATGAGGTAATAACTTGTCTATATACACACGGGTACCAGTACTGAATCAATTTGCAGGGTATGAGGTAATAACTTGTCTATATACACCGGGGTACCAGTACTGAGTCAATTTGCAGGGGTATGAGGTAATAACTTGGCTAGATACACACGGGGTACCAGTACTAAGTAAATGTGCAGGGGTATGAGGCAATAACTTGGCTAGATACAGAATTTGCACGGGGCACCAGTACTGGAGTCAATTTGCTATATACACACGGGGTACCAGTGAGGTAAGGTAATAGCTTGGCTATATACATACAGGGTACCAGTACTGAGTCAATTTGCAGGGGGTATGAGGTAATAACTTGGCTATATACACACTGGGGTACCAGTACTGAGTCAATCACTACACCTTCCGGAGACACCTGAAACCCCACCTCTTTAAGGTGTATGAATCCTTCTCCCCTCCCCTTAAAGGTAATTGAGGTAGATGTGTACATATAGGTATGAGGTAATTGAGGTAGATATGTACATATAGATATGAGGTAATTGAGGTAGATATGTACATATAGGTATGAGGTAATTGAGGTAGATATGTACATATAGGTATGAGGTAATTGAGGTAGATATGTACATATAGGTATGAGGTAATTGAGGTAGATATGTACATATAGGTATGAGGTAATTGAGGTAGATATGTACATATAGGTATGAGGTAATTGAGGTAGATGTGTACATATAGGTATGAGGTAATTGAGGTAGATGTGTACATATAGGTAGGGGGTAAAGTGACTAGACAACACAATAGATAAACAGTAACAGCAGTGTATGTGATGGGTCAAAATAGTGGTAAAAGAGGGTAAATGCAGATAGTCTGTGTAGCTATTGGTGAACTAACTAAGCTTCGGTACAGTAGCAGAGAGAGAACAGTCTATGACTTGGGTGGCTGGAGTCTGATCATTGTTGGGCCTTCCTCTGACACCGCCTGGTATATAGGCCCTGGATGGCAGGGAGTTCGGTCCCAGTGATGTACCCCCTGTAGCACCTTGCAGTCGGATGCCAAGCAGTTGCCATACCAAGCGGTGATGCAGCCAATGAAGAAGCTCACAATGGTGCTGTCAGAGAAATTCTATAGGAAGAGTGATTGCAGATTCTTTCAAACAACACATTTTATTATAAGATTAGCAAAATGAAGCAATCAACCATCACTAAGAATAGTCAGAGTTGAAAAGCTTCATGAACAGAGCTGTCTCTAACCTCTTATAGAAACTATATCCTTGTATCTTTTGTAAGAGTTAGCAAATGTGCAGAACAGGCCCTGGGAAAAGAGCTCGTCGGTGTAGCCCAAGATAGCTGATATCCACCATTTCTCTGTTCTTCCCTGCACTTCCCCATAAAATTATCCATTGTTATATGTTAGTATTTTTGCTGATAAAGGCTTGTCTTGTATGAATCTGAGTGTACAGATGTATGAGCTGCTTGGATGCAACAGCAGTATGTGGCCACCTGTGTTCGATCGGCAGAATTGCGCTAAAGTAAAACAGCATAGTGTGTCTAATTAAACAGTATAGTATGTAATGAATATTACATTTTCCACCACAGTGCAGCTGGAGAACTTTGAGGATCTCAGGGCCCACGCTGAATCTTTTCAGCCCCCCTGAGGGGGAGAGGCATCGTCTTGCCTCTTCACAACTCTGTTGGTGTGTGTGACCATGATAGATTCTGATGTGTGATGTGGACACAGAGGAACTTAAAGCTCTCGACCGTCTCTACTACAGCCCCATCGTTTCCTGCAGTCCACGATCAGCACTGCCAGGTGTCTGACGACCTCCCTGTAGGCTGTGATCAGGCCCACCACCGTCGTGTCATCTGCAAACTTAACAATGGTGTTGTACGCTACGCAGAGGCGGGTGTACATAGAGTACAGGAGGGACTACACGCACCCTGCGGGGTCCCACATTTTGAGGGTCACAGTGGCAGACATGTTGTTGTCTAGCAGACTTGTTGTTGCCTACCCTCACCACTCCGGGACTGCCCGTCAGGAAGTCCAGGATCCAGTTGCAAAGGGAGGTGTTTAGTCCGAGGGTTCTTTGTTTAGTGATAAGCTTTGAGGGCACTATGGTGTGGTGAATACGCTGAGCTGTAGTCAATGAACATTATTCTCACGTAGGTGTTCCTTTTGTCCAGGTGGGAAAGGGCAGTGTGGAGTGCAATAGAGGTTGCGTCATCTGAGAATCTGTTGGGGCGGTATGTGAATTACTCTCATGCATGGTTCAGTGTTGGTATTTAGCTCGTCTGGTAGGCTCGCATCACTGGACAGCTCGTGGCTAGGTTTCCCTTTCACAGTCGGACCAGAAAGACAGTCGGACGAGAAAGAAAAGCACCTCTATCTAACAGGGATGGGCAACTTTGCTGGGGGTGTGGGCCACAAAACAATCTCCACTCATGAGGGGCCGCAGTGCCTCGCAGGTCTGCATACCCACACCTGCATTAAGAGCCGGACCTAGCCTTCTGGGGGCATTAAGCACAAAAATGTAGCGTCCCCACTTGACAATGAGAGAAAAACTGAAGTATTAGCTAATTTCATGCAATTCTACACATTTTGCCATGTTAAAAATTGCAAACCTGAGTGAGAGAGACTAACAAAATCAATGGGGCTCCCCCTTTGGTTGGTAATTCGACCATGATTACTACAAGTTTAGATAGCTGGCCATTAGACTAACTTAACAATCTAAAAGATGTTAGCTGATTGAGTGACTGACATAAGAAGAGAAACTGCTGATGCACAACCATATTGCCTTTTTTTTTGTATCCAATTGGTAGTTACAGTCTTGTCTCATCGCAGCCACTCCCATACGGACTCGGGAGAGGCGAAGGTCGAGAGCCGTGCTTCCTCCGAAACACAACCCAACCAAGCCGAACTGCTTCTTGACACAATGCCTGCTTATCCCGAAGCCAGCCGCACCAATGTGTCGGAGGAAACACCGTACCTGGCGACCGTGTTAGCGTGCATTGTGCCCAGGCGCCACATGAGATGGGATAAGCACATCCCTGCCGGCCAAACCCTCCTCTAACCCAGATGACGCTGGGCCAATTGTGCGCCGCCCCATGGGTCTCCCCCGGGTCTCGGCCGGCTGCGACAGAGCCTGGACTCAAACCAGGATCTCTAGTGGCACAGCTAGCACTGCGATGCCTTGTGCCACTCAGGAGGCACAACCATATTTCTAAATTGCACCTTGTTTATTCTACTATTCTAACTCTCAACAGTAAGTTGAGATCCCGACTGAGTTCCTAAAACACATTTAGTCAGTAGTCAGTAACCCAACCCTCCTCTAACCGATAACATTCAGTGCGGCAGGGTAGAGAGAGGACAGAGAGAGGCTGGCATTGACTGTTCCTCTTCTCTGGTACTGCCCGGGAGCTTGGATGGGCCAGGGACTTTGGGAGGGAGTTGAAAGCCACTGGTTTAATCAAATATTAATCTAGTCTAAAAATGGGAGCAGAGTTAACCTTTTACCCGCCAACTCAGTGAAACGGTCACAAACAACACTGTGGAACTCACAACCACCCATCCAAGTCCATATCCCTCACCCTCTGGTGTGTGTATCCTTCTGCATGAATCAGGATGAAGTATATATCACTCACCCTCTGGTGTGTGTATCCTACTGCATGAATCAGGATGAAGTATCTATCACTCACCCTCTGGTGTGTGTAGCCTACTGCATGAATCAGGATGAAGTATATATCACTCACCCTCTGGTGTGTGTATCCTACTGCATGAATCAGGATGAAGTATCTATCACTCACCCTCTGGTGTGTGTAGCCTACTGCATGAATCAGGATGAAGTATCTATCACTCACCCTCTGGTGTGTGTAGCCTACTGCATGAATCAGGAGCATGCATATATCAAGAGATTGGTACTAATTTGCAATAGGAAAAAAAGTACTGACAAAGTGATTTTCGAGTGAACCATCTCTGTAAGGTTCATTTGTGGCAAATGGTGCAACAGCGTTGTATGCATGCTGTACTGTGTATGCATGCTGTACTGTGTATGCATGCTGTACTGTGTATGCATGCTGTACTGTGTATGCATGCTGTACTGTGTATGCATGCTGTACTGTGTATGCATGCTGTACTGTGTATGCATGCTGTGCTGTACTGTGTATGTATGCTGTGCTGTACTGTGTATGTATGCTGTGCTGTACTGTGTATGCATGCTGTACTGTACTGTGTATGCATGCTGTACTGTGTATGCATGCTGTGCTGTACTGTACTGTGTATGCATGCTGTACTGTGTATGCATGCTGTACTGTGTATGCATGCTGTACTGTGTATGCATGCTGTACTGTGTATGCATGCTGTACTGTGTATGCATGCTGTGCTGTACTGTGTATGTATGCTGTGCTGTACTGTGTATGTATGCTGTGCTGTACTGTGTATGCATGCTGTACTGTACTGTGTATGCATGCTGTACTGTGTATGCATGCTGTGCTGTACTGTACTGTGTATGCATGCTGTACTGTACTGTGTATGCATGCTGTGCTGTACTGTACTGTGTATGCATGCTCTACTGTACTGTGTATGCATGCATGCTGTACTGTGTATGCATGCATGCTGTACTGTGTATGCATGCTGTGCTGTACTGTACTGTGTATGCATGCTGTGCTGTACTGTGTATGCATGCTGTGCTGTACTGTGTATGCATGCTGTGCTGTACTGTGTATGCATGCTGTGCTGTACTGTGTATGCATGCTGTGCTGTACTGTGTATGCATGCATGCTGTACTGTGTATGCATGCATGCTGTACTGTGTATGCATGCATGCTGTACTGTGTATGCATGCATGCTGTACTGTGTATGCATGCTGTGCTGTACTGTACTGTGCATGCATGCTGTGCTATACTGTACTGTGTATGCATGCTGTGCTGTACTGTGTATGCATGCATGCTGTACTGTGTATGCATGCTGTGCTGTACTGTACTGTGTATGCTGTACTGTGTATGCATGCATGCTGTACTGTGTATGTATGCTGTACGGTGTATGCATGCTGTACGGTGTATGCATGCTGTACTGTGTATGCATGCTGTATGTATTGTAAGTTTTGTCTTGTGGTTATTGTTTGTAGGGGTAGGTTGTGCCTACCAGAGAAAATATTGATTTCTCTTTTTGGTTTTGGAGGGAATTGAGTCCCTTCTGGTCTGTCAAGTCCACACCAACGACTCATGTAAAAGTCAGTCTGGAAATTCACTTTTCATAAACCCTTAAAACATTGGAAATAACTTCAAAACAACATATTTTGCATTGTATTACCAACATAAATGATCACACACACACAATAATGTAACAAACAACGAGCTCTGGTTCCTCAAGAAAAGTCCCATGCCTCGGGCCTAAAAGAGTCCAGCCCAGTAAAGTGTTCAGTGAACTCAAGTGACCGTAGTCACGCAATGTCTGTCCGTTCATAAAAGTGTAGCGTAAACCCAGTCTCAATCTTACAATCAAAATAACAACTATTTTACCACACAACCATAAAGAGTAGAGGTAGACAGATTAACCTCTCTTGGGTAGGGGGCAATATTTTCACGTCCGGATGAAAAGCGTGCCTAAAGTAAACTGCCTGTTACTCAGGCCCAGACGTGAGGATTTGCATATACTTGGTAGATTTGGATAGAAAACACTCTAAAGTTTCTAATAATGTCTGTCAGTATAACAGAACTGAAATGGCAGGCAAAACCCCGAGGACAAACCATCCTGTCCCCCCTCCCCAAAATAATTCAGCGTATTCACTTTTATTATAAGGCGAAGTCCTCCCAGATTGCAGTTCCTAGGGCTTCCACTAGATGTCAACGGTCTTTAGAAAGATTTTCAGGCTGGTTGTTGGAAAAATTAGCCAGAAAGTTTAGTTTTTTGTGTCGCTCCCATTTTGGCTGTAGTGTTTCCAAGCGCGTGAATGAGGCCGTTCTTTGGTATTTTCTCCGATAAAGACAATAACGATTCTGTCTTAAATTTTATCGTTTATTTACGTATTAGGAGTACCTAAGGTTTGATTATAAACGTTGTTTGACTTGTTTGGAAAAGTTTATTAGTAACTTTTGGGAATCATTTTGTATGCATTTTAATGGAGGGAAACCTGGTGGATTATTGACTGAAGCGCGCCAGCTAAAGTGAGTTTTTATTTTGATTTTGACTTAGGGATGCCACCCGTTAGATAAAATACGGAACGGTTCCGTATTTCACTGAAAGAATAAACATTTTGTTTTCGAAATGATACCTTCCGGATTTGACCATATTAATGACCTAAGGCTCGTATTTCTGTGTGTTATTATGTTATAATTAAGTCTATGATTTGATATTTGATAGAGAAGTTTGACTGAGCGATGGTAGGCAGTAGCAGGCTCGTAAGCATTTATTCAAACAGCACTTTTGTGCGTTTGCCAGCAGCTCTTCGCTGTGCTTCAAGCATTGAGCTGTTTATGACTTCAAGCCTATCAACTCCCGAGATTAGGCTGGTGTAACCGTTGTGAAATGGCTAGCTAGTTAGCGCGTGCTAATAGCGTTTCGATCCAGTGACGTCGTCGCTCTGAGACCTTGAAGTAGTTGTTTCCCTTGCTCTGTAGAGGCAGTGACTTTGTGGGTGATGGTGTGATGCTTCGAGGGTGGCTGTTGTTGATGTGTTCCTGGTTCGAGCCCAGGTAGGGGCAAGAAGAGGGATGGAAGCTATACTGGCAATACTGCCTATAAGAACATCCAATAGTCAAAGGTTAATGAAATACAAACGGTATAGAAGGAAATAGTCCTATAATTCCTATAATAACTGCAACCTAAAAACTACCTGTGAATATTAAAGACTCATGTTAAAAGGAACCACAAGCTTTCATATGTTCTCATGTTTTGAGCAAGGAACTAAACGTTAGCTTTTTTACATGGCACATATTACTTTTTTACTTTCTTCTAAAACTTAGTTTTTGCATTATTTAAACCAAATTGAACATGTTTCATGATGATGTATTATATTAAGTTAAATAAGGGTGTCATTCAGTATTGTTGTAATTGTCCTTATTACAAATAAATCAATAAAAATCGTCCGATTAATCGGTATCAGCTTTTTGGTCCTCCAATCAGTATTGGCAGTGGAAAATCATAATCGGTCGACCTCTAATAAAAAGTATCAAATCTCAGTTTGTCATCAACTACAACTGACCACAAATTATGGTATAAATCACTCATACAAATGAAATAGTGTATGTGCAAAAAGTTGTAGTCAGTCAGCCAATCCAATCCGCAAACAGATCTCCAGTGGAGAAAGGCCACGACAAAACAACGGAGACCAACTGAGATGTAGTCCAAACGAAGAAATTACTGGATCCAATCCTGGTTAAACTTGAGACAAAGCTACAAAGCACACTTATAAATACGACCAAAACAAACGGAGTGAAGAAGCTTGAACTGAGGGTTGAACACATCCTCATTCGCACCACCATCACAACCCCACTTTTGCTAGCTGATGCCGGCTATTTAAAAGGGAATTAAAGGGGAAACACCTATTGGAAGGAGAAGCAATGAGACGGTTCAGACAAATTCAGGGCCGTCCACACACCCTCCCTGGAAAAAGCCAACCATTGCCCTGGAACGCACATCTTGGTCACCTGGGAACCGAGAAAAGTCTATCACGTTCTCTACAAAAATATTCATGACTTTGTGGCGCTCACACTCCTCAGCTGAGGGTAGCAGGCCTTAAGGCGTGAGACTTCTAGATCACGGAATCAGAGGAAAGTGATCATCACTTTTTCTCAAAGATATCCAGGACCTTGCGGCGTTCAATCTCCTCCAATTCCTCAGCCGAGGGGTAACGGTCCTTAAGGAGTGAGACATGGACAACGCGCATATCTTCACCTGTGTCCTCTTTCACCACTGGTAGTTCAGAGGGCCCATCTGCTCCACAATCCTATATGGTCCTTGCCATTTAGGGGCGGAAAGCAGCCAGAAGAATTGTTCAGCTTTCGAGTAAGGATGAGAGCGAAGCCAGACCCGATCACGAAGCCACACCCGACACTTAAGCCACACTCCGATCACGGCTGGAACTGCATGTCTCATCTGTTCTTATAATAATTTATCTTCTGTGAGCCGGGCCTGGATCATGTTCTTTGAGACAAGAGCTGTCAAGTCATGGAGATAGACTACCTGGTCATAGCATGCAGAGTCTGGAGTAACCTGCTGGGGCTGTAGCACGATATCCAAGTGTCCTCGGAGGGGAACGACTCAGGTTCAGATCTGCAGGGATGACTCCAGTGGACCTGCACAGCAGAATTCAGGGCAAATCGAAACTCATGAAGGTGCTTGTCCCAGTGTTTGTGCTGGGTCCCTACATATGAAGCAACTCCCTTCCACAGTTTCTCATTGAGCAGTGTGTAGGATGACCCGGTGTCCAGGATGGCTATTCCTCTCAAGGGCCTATGGACAGGGTAACACCAGTTGGTGCGGTATTAACTGAAAGGAAGGATGTTGACGGGTGGGCGTAGGCAGTGACTCTTGCTTTCGGCTTTGGTCAAAGCACCCAGAGTAGGATTGTCGTTCCTGCGAAGGGAGTTAGGTGTGTTGGCCTGTTGTGATTGGTGGTTTCTGGAAGGGTTTACTTGGACATGTAGTTGAAGAATGTTTCTTTTTGCTACATCTCCAACAGAACATGGGAGGGGTCTTGGCTGTAGACTCTGGCTGTTGATGGTCTGGCTTGGATAACTGTTTGGGTGTCTGTTTCTTTCTCTGTTCATATTGCAGTTGGCATTCTCTGTCCTCCTCGATCTGCTGTCCCAGTTGAACCAGTCCATCGACAGTGGTGACTCTTTTCGGAGTTGACTGGCTAGTAGAGGGCTGATGTTCTTCAAGATCAACTTAATGACCTCTTTACTCCTTAATGCCAGGTTTCACCCATCTGCACAGGAGTAGACCGATGCAAAGTCACAGATACTCTCTCTCTGCATTCTGATTCCTGACTCTGTCTGCCAGCTCATCTGTGTTGTCCTCAGACAGAAATGCAGATGAAAAGATGGCCTCAAAGTCAGCCCAGGAAGTAGTGGTGAGACGTGCCACATCCCACCAGTCTCGAGCTGTCGCATGCAACACATTCCTTAATGTGACAAGGAGTTCTTCGTCAGCCAGCGGATTGAGGGCAAGAAAGTCACATCTTCCCAGATATATTAGCGGATTAGGACTGTCATCCTGCCCCCCCCCCCCCCCCAAAGGTGGGAAATTGCTATTTAACCTCACTAGGGTACGCTAGCGTCCCACCTGGCCAACATCCAGTGAAATTGCAGAGCACCAAATCCAACCACGGTGTCAGATTTCAAAAAGGCTCTACGGCGAAAGCATACCATGCGATTATCTGAGAACAGCGCCCAGCAGACAAATCATTACAAACAGTTACCAGCCAAGTAGAAGAGTTACACAAGTCAGAAATAGCAATACAATTAATCACTTACCAGTGATGATCTTCATATGGTTGCACTCACAAGACTCCCATTTACTCAATAAATGTTTGTTTTGTTCGATAAAGTCCCTTTTATATCCAAAAAACCTCAGTTTTGTTCAGTAATCCACAGGCTCAAACACAGTCACAACAGGCAGACGAAAAATCCAAATAGTATCCGTAAAGTTCATAGAAACATGTCAAACAATGTTTATAATCAATCCTCAAGTTGTTTTTAGCCTAAATGATCTATAATATTTAAACCGGACGATAACGTTGTCAATATAAATGGTAAACAAGAAAGGCGCGCTTCAGTTGTGCGCATGAAAAACTCTGGGACACTGTAGGGTCCAGTCATTCAGAGTGGTCTTACTCCCTCATTTTTCAGAATACAAGCCTGAAACCATTTCTAAAGACTAGTGGAAGCCATAGGAAGTGCAATTTGAATCATAAATCAATGGATACTGTAATGGCATTCGATAGAAAACTAGAAACAAAAAATCCCACTTCCTGGATGGATTTTTCTCAGGTTTTTCGCCTGTCAAATCCATTCTGTTATCCTCTCACAGACATTATTTTAACAGTTTCGGGAAACGTTAGAATGTTTTCTATCCAAATCTATATGACCTATAATCTATCCAAATTATAGTGCATATCCTATCTGGCCTGAGTAGCAGGCAGTTTACTTTAAGCGCGCTCATCCAGTGAAAATAGCCCCACCCTAGTGGCTACTGGGCACTTCACATGACGTCTACTCACATCACCAAGGAACAAAAGAGATAGGAAGGAGTGAGGTAGACTGAGGGAGTTATCAGACAATGGAAATAAACACCAGATGCATGGTGGATCGCATCCTGCAGGGGGTGGCTGCAGCATGGCCTTGTCTTGGCTGTTCTGAGGTGCCAGCTTGGCCCTCTGTGGTCTGAACAGAAGTGGACACCAGAGAAGCTCTAAAAGAGTTGTGCCTAATGGAGGTCATGTCAACAGACACGCATCCAACATTTTACGACATTTAGAGAGCTCTGTCTACAGTGTTAACCAGGGGAGAAAAAATAGAATTAACGCACAGGTGATGTTACAGGCACCACTGGCAGAGCTGGTTTCGTTGGTAGTCAAACTGCCTGTCCATGGCACCAGTAATATCCCGTCTTCCAGTTCCATTGCGCTCTGTTGTTGCTCTTCACTCAGACATTTGAATTCATGGTAGATTAGAGTTTGGAGATGTTGTTGAGTCCGACAAATATCAAGGATGTCACCTTGAAGTTGTAAGACTACAACCTCTGGAGATAAACCAGAATAATGGAGGAAGGTTGGGTGTCAGAGGGAGGGCTAGCTCAGTACTTCCACACATGTCCAAGTCAATAAGTGAGTAACTGGTTAGACCTCCTGTGGCCCAGACCCGAGCATTCAGATTCCCAGGGCTCTGGCCCAAATCAACTCCATTATCTTCATTCACATTATGATTTGTATTGTCAGCCTCCGATAATGGAATGATCCTGTGTATTCTATCGACAGGTATCCTGTGTATTCCCATGGATGGTTCTGATGGTCAAATGATCCTGTGTATTCCCATTGACAGGCGATATGGAGTGTCCGCATGGTCAAAATGATCCTATTCTCATTACTGACAGGTACACGAGCATGGAGGCTCGATGGTCAAAATGATCCTGTGTATTCTCATTGACAGGTACGATATGGAGGCTCGATGGTCAGAATGATCCTGTGTATTCTCATTGACAGGTATGATATGGAGGCTCGATGGTCAAAATGATCCTGTGTATTCTCATTGACAGGTACGATATGGAGGCTCGATGGTCAAAATGATCCGTATTCATTGACAGGTATGATATGGAGGCTCGATGGTCAAAATGATCCTGTGTATTCAGGCTGACAGTACGATATGGAGGCTCGATAATGAATGATCCTGTGTATTCTCAATATGTCATAAGGAGACTCGATGGTCAAAATGATCCTGTGTATTCTCATTGACAGGTACGATATGGAGCATCGATGGTCAAAATGATCCTGCATTCTCATTGACAGTACGATATGGAGGCTCGATGGTCAGAATGATCC
Organism: Oncorhynchus nerka; assembly: GCF_034236695.1. NCBI lineage: Eukaryota > Metazoa > Chordata > Actinopteri > Salmoniformes > Salmonidae > Oncorhynchus > Oncorhynchus nerka. Next base: position 216 of record NW_027037678.1, on the reverse strand, counting down.
TGTACAGCTCTTCACGATAGGTAGATGATGGGAGATCCCATGGTCAAAAATGATCCTGTGTATTCTCATTGACAGGTACGACATGGGAGGCCGATGGTCAAAATGATCCTGTGTATTCTCATTGACAGGTATGATATGGAGGCTCGATGGTCAAATGATCCTGTGTATTCTCATTGATTGGTAATGAGATGGAGGCCTCGATGGTCAAAATGATCC
>NW_027037677.1:0-21471 GCF_034236695.1 Oncorhynchus nerka | reverse complement strand
GTACAGTGTCAATGTGGAGGCTATATACAGGGGTACCAGTACAGAGTCAATGTGGAGGCTATATACAGGGGGTACCAGTACAGAGTCAATGTGGAGGCTATATACAGGGGTACCAGTACAGTGTCAATGTGGAGGCTATATACAGGGGTACCAGTACAGAGTCAATGTGGAGGCTATATACAGGGGTACCAGTACAGAGTCAATGTGGAGGCTATATACAGGGGTACCAGTACAGAGTCAATGTGGAGGCTATATACAGGGGTACCAGTACAGAGTCAATGTGGAGGCTATATACAGGGGTACCAGTACAGAGTCAATGTGGAGGCTATATACAGGGGTACCAGTACAGAGTCAATGTGGAGGCTATATACAGGGGTACCAGTACAGAGTCAATGTGGAGGCTATATACAGGGGTACCGGTACAGAGTCAATGTGGAGGCTATATACAGGGGTACCGGTACAGAGTCAATGTGGAGGCTATATACAGGGGGTACCAGTACAGTGTCAATGTGGAGGCTATATACAGGGGGTACCGGTACAGAGTCAATGTGGAGGCTATATACAGGGGTACCGGTACAGAGTCAATGTGGAGTGCTATATACAGGGGTACAGAGTTAATGTGGAGGCCAGGTACAGAGTCAATGTGGAGGCTATATACAGGGGGTACCGGTACAGAGTCAATGTGGAGGCTATATACAGGGGTACCAGTACAGAGTCAATGTGGAGGCTATATACAGGGGTACCGGTACAGAGTCAATGTGGAGGCTATATACAGGGGGTACCAGGTACAGAGTCAATGTGGAGGCTATATACAGGGGGTACCGGTACAGAGTCAATGTGGAGGCTATATACAGGGGTACCAGGTACAGAGTCAATGTGGAGGCTATATACAGGGGTACCGGTACAGAGTCAATGTGGAGGCTATATACAGGGTACCAGTACAGAGTCAATGTGGAGGCTATATACAGGGTACCGGTACAGAGTCAATGTGGAGGCTATATACAGGGGTACCGGTACAGAGTCAATGTGGAGGCTATATACAGGGGGTACCAGTACAGAGTCAATGTGGAGGCTATATACAGGGGTACCGGTACAGAGTCAATGTGGAAGCTATATACAGGGGGTACCGGTACAGAGTCAATGTGGAGGCTATATACAGGGGTACCGGTACAGAGTCAATGTGGAGGCTATATACAGGGGTACCAGTACAGAGTCAATGTGGAGGCTATATACAGGGTACCAGTACAGAGTCAATGTGGAGGCTATATACAGGGGTACCGGTACAGAGTCAATGTGGAGGCTATATACAGGGGGTACCAGTACAGAGTCAATGTGGAGGCTATATACAGGGGGTACCAGTACAGAGTCAATGTGGAGGCTATATACAGGGGTACCGGTACAGAGTCAATGTGGATATATACAGGGGGTACCAGTACAGAGTCAATGTGGAGGCTATATACAGGGGTACCAGGTACAGAGTCAATGTGGAGGCTATATACAGGGGTACCAGTACAGAGTCAATGTGGAGGCTATATACAGGGGTACCAGTACAGAGTCAATGTGGAGGCTATATACAGGGGTACCGGTACAGAGTCAATGTGGAGGCTATATACAGGGGTACCAGTACAGAGTCAATGTGGAGGCTATATACAGGGGTACCAGTACAGAGTCAATGTGGAGGCTATATACAGGGGTACCAGGTACAGAGTCAATGTGGAGGCTATATACAGGGGTACCAGTACAGAGTCAATGTGGAGGCTATATACAGGGTACCAGTACAGAGTCAATGTGGAGGCTATATACAGGGGTACCGGTACAGAGTCAATGTGGAGGCTATATACAGAGGGGGTACCAGTACAGAGTCAATGTGGAGGCTATATACAGGGGTACCAATGTGGAGGCTATATACAGAGTCAATGTGGAGGCTATATACAGGGGTACCAGTACAGAGTCAATGTGGAGGCTATATACAGGGGTACCAGTACAGAGTCAATGTGGAGGCTATATACAGGGGTACAGTACAATGTGGAGGCTATATACAGAGTACAGAGTCAATGTGGAGGCTATATACAGGGGTACCAGTACAGAGTCAATGTGGAGGCTATATACAGGGGTACCAGTACAGAGTCAATGTGGAGGCTATATACAGGGGTACCGGTACAGAGTCAATGTGGAGGCTATATACAGGGGTACCGGTACAGAGTCAATGTGGAGGCTATATACAGGGGTACTGGTACAGAGTCAATGTGGAGGCTATATACAGGGTACCAGTACAGAGTCAATGTGGAGGCTATATACAGGGTACCAGTACAGAGTCAATGTGGAGGCTATATACAGGGGTACCAGGTACAGAGTCAATGTGGAGGCTATATACAGGGGTACCAGTACAGAGTCAATGTGGAGGCTATATACAGGGGTACCAGTACAGAGTCAATGTGGAGGCTATATACAGGGGTACCAGGTACAGAGTCAATGTGGAGGCTATATACAGGGGTACCAGTACAGAGTCAATGTGGAGGCTATATACAGGGGGTACCAGTACAGAGTCAATGTGGAGGCTATATACAGGGGGTACCAGGTACAGAGTCAATGTGGAGGCTATATACAGGGGTACCAGTACAGAGTCAATGTGGAGGCTATATACAGGGGTACCGGTACAGAGTCAATGTGGAGGCTATATACAGGGTACCAGTACAGAGTCAATGTGGAGGCTATATACAGGGGTACCAGTACAGAGTCAATGTGGAGGCTATATACAGGGGTACCAGGTACAGAGTCAATGTGGAGGCTATATACAGGGGTACCAGGTACAGAGTCAATGTGGAGGCTATATACAGGGGTACACAGAGTCAATGTGGAGGCTATACCAGTACAGGTACAGTCAATGTGGAGGCTATATACAGGGGGGTACCTATATACAGAGTCAATGTGGAGGCTATATACAGGGGTACCAGTACAGAGTCAATGTGGAGGCTATATACAGGGGTACCAGTACAGAGTCAATGTGGAGGCTATATACAGGGGTACCAGTACAGAGTCAATGTGGAGGCTATATACAGGGGTACCAGTACAGAGTCAATGTGGAGGCTATATACAGGGGGTACCAGTACAGAGTCAATGTGGAGCTATATACAGGGGGTACCGGTACAGAGTCAATGTGGAGGCTATATACAGGGGGTACCAGTACAGAGTCAATGTGGAGGCTATATACAGGGTACCAGTACAGAGTCAATGTGGAGGCTATATACAGGGGTACCAGTACAGAGTCAATGTGGAGGCTATATACAGGGGTACCAGTACAGAGTCAATGTGGAGGCTATATACAGGGGTACCAGTACAGAGTCAATGTGGAGGCTATATACAGGGGTACCAGTACAGAGTCAATGTGGAGGCTATATACAGGGGTACCAGTACAGAGTCAATGTGGAGGTTATATACAGGGGTACCAGTACAGAGTCAATGTGGAGGCTATATACAGGGGTACCAGTACAGTGTCAATGTGGAGGCTATATACAGGGGTACCAGTACAGAGTCAATGTGGAGGCTATATACAGGGGGAGGCTATATACCGGTACAGAGTCAATGTGGAGGCTATATACAGGGGGTACCAGTACAGAGTCAATGTGGAGGCTATATACAGGGGGTACCAGTACAGAGTCAATGTGGAGGCTATATACAGGGGTACCAGTACAGAGTCAATGTGGAGGCTATATACAGGGGTACCAGTACAGAGTCAATGTGGAGGCTATATACAGGGGTACCGGTACAGAGTCAATGTGGAGGCTATATACAGGGGGTACCAGTACAGAGTCAATGTGGAGGCTATATACAGGGGTACCAGTACAGAGTCAATGTGGAGGCTATATACAGGGGTACCAGTACAGAGTCAATGTGGAGGCTATATACAGGGGTACCAGTACAGAGTCAATGTGGAGGCTATATACAGGGGTACCAGTACAGAGTCAATGTGGAGGCTATATACAGGGGTACCGGTACAGAGTCAATGTGGAGGCTATATACAGGGGTACCGGTACAGAGTCAATGTGGAGGCTATATACAGGGGGTACCAGTACAGTGTCAATGTGGAGGCTATATACAGGGGTACCAGTACAGAGTCAATGTGGAGGCTATATACAGGGGTACCGTACAGAGTCAATGTGGAGGCTATATACAGGGGTACCGGTACAGTGTCAATGTGGAGGCTATATACAGGGGGTACCAGTACAGAGTCAATGTGGAGGCTATATACAGGGGGTACCATACAGTACAGAGTCAATGTGGAGGCTATATACAGGGGTACCAGTACAGAGTCAATGTGGAGGCTATATACAGGGGTACCAGTACAGAGTCAATGTGGAGGCTATATACAGGGGTACCAGTACAGAGTCAATGTGGAGGCTATATACAGGGGTACCAGTACAGAGTCAATGTGGAGGCTATATACAGGGGGTACCAGTACAGAGTCAATGTGGAGGCTATATACAGGGGGTACCAGTACAGAGTCAATGTGGAGGCTATATACAGGGGTACCAGTACAGAGTCAATGTGGAGGCTATATACAGGGGTACCAGTACAGAGTCAATGTGGAGGCTATATACAGGGGTACCAGTACAGTGTCAATGTGGAGGCTATATACAGGGGTACCAGTACAGAGTCAATGTGGAGGCTATATACAGGGGTACCAGTACAGAGTCAATGTGGAGGCTATATACAGGGGGTACCAGTACAGAGTCAATGTGGAGGCTATATACAGGGTACCAGTACAGAGTCAATGTGGAGCTATATACAGGGGTACCAGTACAGTGTCAATGTGGAGGCTATATACAGGGGTACCAGTACAGAGTCAATGTGGAGGCTATATACAGGGGTACCAGTACAGAGTCAATGTGGAGGCTATATACAGGGGTACCAGTACAGAGTCAATGTGGAGGCTATATACAGGGGTACCAGTACAGAGTCAATGTGGAGGCTATATACAGGGGTACCAGTACAGTGTCAATGTGGAGGCTATATACAGGGGTACCAGTACAGAGTCAATGTGGAGGCTATATACAGGGGGTACCAGTACAGAGTCAATGTGGAGGCTATATACAGGGGTACCAGTACAGAGTCAATGTGGAGGCTATATACAGGGGTACCAGTACAGAGTCAATGTGGAGGCTATATACAGGGGTACCAGTACAGAGTCAATGTGGAGGCTATATACAGGGGTACCAGTACAGAGTCAATGTGGAGGCTATATACAGGGGTACCAGTACAGAGTCAATGTGGAGGCTAAATACAGGGGGTACCAGTACAGAGTCAATGTGGAGGCTATATACAGGGGTACCAGTACAGAGTCAATGTGGAGGCTATATACAGGGGGTACCAGTACAGAGTCAATGTGGAGGCTATATACAGGGGTACCAGTACAGAGTCAATGTGGAGGCTATATACAGGGGGTACCAGTACAGAGTCAATGTGGAGGCTATATACAGGGGTACCAGTACAGAGTCAATGTGGAGGCTATATACAGGGGTACCAGTACAGAGTCAATGTGGAGGCTATATACAGGGGTACCAGTACAGAGTCAATGTGGAGGCTATATACAGGGGTACCAGTACAGAGTCAATGTGGAGGCTATATACAGGGGTACCAGTACAGAGTCAATGTGGAGGCTATATACAGGGGGTACCAGTACAGAGTCAATGTGGAGGCTATATACAGGGGGTACCAGTACAGAGTCAATGTGGAGGCTATATACAGGGGTACCGGTACAGAGTCAATGTGGAGGCTATATACAGGGGTACCAGTACAGAGTCAATGTGGAGGCTATATACAGGGGGTACCAGTACAGAGTCAATGTGGAGACTATATACAGGGGTACCAGTACAGAGTCAATGTGGAGGCTATATACAGGGGGTACCAGTACAGAGTCAATGTGGAGGCTATATACAGGGGTACCAGTACAGAGTCAATGTGGAGGCTATATACAGGGGTACCAGTACAGAGTCAATGTGGAGGCTATATACAGGGGTACCAGTACAGAGTCAATGTGGAGGCTATATACAGGGGTACCAGTACAGAGTCAATGTGGAGGCTATATACAGGGGTACCAGTACAGAGTCAATGTGGAGGCTATATACAGGGGGTACCGGTACAGAGTCAATGTGGAGGCTATATACAGGGGGTACCAGTACAGAGTCAATGTGGAGGCTATATACAGGGGTACCAGTACAGAGTCAATGTGGAGGCTATATACAGGGGTACCAGTACAGAGTCAATGTGGAGGCTATATACAGGGGTACCAGTACAGAGTCAATGTGGAGGCTATATACAGGGGTACCAGTACAGAGTCAATGTGGAGGCTATATACAGGGGTACCGGTACAGAGTCAATGTGGAGGCTATATACAGGGGGTACCAGGTACAGAGTCAATGTGGAGGCTATATACAGGGGGTACCAGTACAGAGTCAATGTGGAGGCTATATACAGGGGGTACCAGGTACAGAGTCAATGTGGAGGCTATATACAGGGGTACCAGTACAGAGTCAATGTGGAGGCTATATACAGGGGTACCAGTACAGAGTCAATGTGGAGGCTATATACAGGGGTACCAGTACAGAGTCAATGTGGAGGCTATATACAGGGGTACCAGTACAGAGTCAATGTGGAGGCTATATACAGGGGGGTACCAGTACAGAGTCAATGTGGAGGCTATATACAGGGGTACCAGTACAGAGTCAATGTGGAGGCTATATACAGGGGTACCAGTACAGAGTCAATGTGGAGGCTATATACAGGGAGTACCAGTACAGAGTCAATGTGGAGGCTATATACAGGGGTACCAGTACAGAGTCAATGTGGAGGCTATATACAGGGGTACCAGTACAGAGTCAATGTGGAGGCTATATACAGGGGTACCAGTACAGAGTCAATGTGGAGGCTATATACAGGGGGTACCAGTACAGAGTCAATGTGGAGGCTATATACAGGGGGTACCGGTACAGAGTCAATGTGGAGGCTATATACAGGGGTACCGGTACAGAGTCAATGTGGAGGCTATATACAGGGGGTACCAGTACAGAGTCAATGTGGAGGCTATATACAGGGGGTACCAGTACAGAGTCAATGTGGAGGCTATATACAGGGGTACCAGTACAGAGTCAATGTGGAGGCTATATACAGGGGTACCAGTACAGAGTCAATGTGGAGGCTATATACAGGGGGTACCAGTACAGAGTCAATGTGGAGGCTATATACAGGGGTACCGGTACAGAGTCAATGTGGAGCTATATACAGGGGTACCAGTACAGAGTCAATGTGGAGGCTATATACAGGGGTACCAGTACAGAGTCAATGTGGAGGCTATATACAGGGGTACCAGTACAGAGTCAATGTGGAGGCTATATACAGGGAGTACCAGTACAGAGTCAATGTGGAGGCTATATACAGGGGTACCAGTACAGAGTCAATGTGGAGGCTATATACAGGGGTACCAGTACAGAGTCAATGTGGAGGCTATATACAGGGGTACCAGTACAGAGTCAATGTGGAGGCTATATACAGGGGTACCAGTACAGAGTCAATGTGGAGGCTATATACAGGGGGTACCAGTACAGAGTCAATGTGGAGGCTATATACAGGGTACCAGTACAGAGTCAATGTGGAGGCTATATACAGGGGTACCAGTACAGAGTCAATGTGGAGGCTATATACAGGGGTACCAGTACAGAGTCAATGTGGAGGCTATATACAGGGGTACCAGTACAGAGTCAATGTGGAGGCTATATACAGGGGGTACCAGTACAGAGTCAATGTGGAGGCTATATACAGGGGTACCAGTACAGAGTCAATGTGGAGGCTATATACAGGGGTACCAGTACAGAGTCAATGTGGAGGCTATATACAGGGGGTACCGGTACAGAGTCAATGTGGAGGCTATATACAGGGGTACCAGTACAGAGTCAATGTGGAGGCTATATACAGGGGTACCAGTACAGAGTCAATGTGGAGGCTATATACAGGGGTACCAGTACAGAGTCAATGTGGAGGCTATATACAGGGGGTACCAGTACAGAGTCAATGTGGAGGCTATATACAGGGGTACCAGTACAGTGTCAATGTGGAGGCTATATACAGGGGTACCAGTACAGAGTGAATGTGGAGGCTATATACAGGGGTACCAGTACAGAGTCAATGTGGAGGCTATATACAGGGGTACCAGTACAGAGTCAATGTGGAGGCTATATACAGGGGGTACCAGTACAGAGTCAATGTGGAGGCTATATACAGGGGGTACCAGTACAGAGTCAATGTGGAGGCTATATACAGGGGTACCAGTACAGAGTCAATGTGGAGGCTATATACAGGGGGTACCGGTACAGAGTCAATGTGGAGGCTATATACAGGGGTACCAGTACAGAGTCAATGTGGAGGCTATATACAGGGGTACCAGTACAGAGTCAATGTGGAGGCTATATACAGGGGTACCAGTACAGTGTCAATGTGGAGGCTATATACAGGGGGTACCAGTACAGAGTCAATGTGGAGGCTATATACAGGGGTACCAGTACAGAGTCAATGTGGAGGCTATATACAGGGGTACCAGTACAGAGTCAATGTGGAGGCTATATACAGGGGTACCAGTACAGAGTCAATGTGGAGGCTATATACAGGGGGTACCAGTACAGAGTCAATGTGGAGGCTATATACAGGGGTACCAGTACAGAGTCAATGTGGAGGCTATATACAGGGGGTACCAGTACAGAGTCAATGTGGAGGCTATATACAGGGGGTACCAGTACAGAGTCAATGTGGAGGCTATATACAGGGGTACCAGTACAGAGTCAATGTGGAGGCTATATACAGGGGTACCGGTACAGAGTCAATGTGGAGGCTATATACAGGGGGTACCAGGTACAGAGTCAATGTGGAGGCTATATACAGGGGTACCAGTACAGTGTCAATGTGGAGGCTATATACAGGGGTACCAGTACAGAGTCAATGTGGAGGCTATATACAGGGGTACCAGGTACAGAGTCAATGTGGAGGCTATATACAGGGGTACCAGTACAGAGTCAATGTGGAGGCTATATACAGGGGGTACCAGTACAGAGTCAATGTGGAGGCTATATACAGGGGTACCAGTACAGAGTCAATGTGGAGGCTATATACAGGGGGTACCAGTACAGAGTCAATGTGGAGGCTATATACAGGGGTACCGGTACAGAGTCAATGTGGAGGCTATATACAGGGGTACCAGTACAGAGTCAATGTGGAGGCTATATACAGGGGGTACCAGTACAGAGTCAATGTGGAGGCTATATACAGGGGTACCAGGTACAGAGTCAATGTGGAGGCTATATACAGGGGTACCAGTACAGAGTCAATGTGGAGGCTATATACAGGGGTACCAGTACAGAGTCAATGTGGAGGCTATATACAGGGGTACCAGTACAGAGTCAATGTGGAGGCTATATACAGGGGGTACCAGTACAGAGTCAATGTGGAGGCTATATACAGGGGTACCAGTACAGAGTCAATGTGGAGGCTATATACAGGGGTACCAGTACAGAGTCAATGTGGAGGCTATATACAGGGGTACCAGTACAGAGTCAATGTGGAGGCTATATACAGGGGTACCAGTACAGAGTCAATGTGGAGGCTATATACAGGGGTACCAGTACAGAGTCAATGTGGAGGCTATATACAGGGGTACCAGTACAGAGTCAATGTGGAGGCTATATACAGGGGTACCAGTACAGAGTCAATGTGGAGGCTATATACAGGGGGTACCGGTACAGAGTCAATGTGGAGGCTATATACAGGGGTACCAGTACAGAGTCAATGTGGAGGCTATATACAGGGGGTACCAGTACAGAGTCAATGTGGAGGCTATATACAGGGGGTACCAGTACAGAGTCAATGTGGAGGCTATATACAGGGGGTACCAGGTACAGAGTCAATGTGGAGGCTATATACAGGGGGTACCAGTACAGAGTCAATGTGGAGGCTATATACAGGGGTACCAGTACAGAGTCAATGTGGAGGCTATATACAGGGGTACCAGTACAGAGTCAATGTGGAGGCTATATACAGGGGTACCAGTACAGAGTCAATGTGGAGGCTATATACAGGGGTACCGGTACAGAGTCAATGTGGAGGCTATATACAGGGGTACCAGTACAGAGTCAATGTGGAGGCTATATACAGGGGTACCGGTACAGAGTCAATGTGGAGGCTATATACAGGGGTACCAGTACAGAGTCAATGTGGAGGCTATATACAGGGGGTACCAGGTACAGAGTCAATGTGGAGGCTATATACAGGGGTACCAGTACAGAGTGTCAATGTGGAGGCTATATACAGGGGTACCAGTACAGAGTCAATGTGGAGGCTATATACAGGGGTACCAGTACAGAGTCAATGTGGAGGCTATATACAGGGGTACCGGTACAGAGTCAATGTGGAGGCTATATACAGGGGTACCAGGTACAGAGTCAATGTGGAGGCTATATACAGGGGGTACCAGTACAGAGTCAATGTGGAGGCTATATACAGGGGGTACCAGTACAGAGTCAATGTGGAGGCTATATACAGGGGGTACCAGTACAGAGTCAATGTGGAGGCTATATACAGGGGGTACCAGTACAGAGTCAATGTGGAGGCTATATACAGGGGTACCAGTACAGAGTCAATGTGGAGGCTATATACAGGGAGTACCCGTACAGAGTCAATGTGGAGGCTATATACAGGGGGTACCAGTACAGTGTCAATGTGGAGGCTATATACAGGGGGTACCAGTACAGAGTCAATGTGGAGGCTATATACAGGGGGTACCAGTACAGAGTCAATGTGGAGGCTATATACAGGGGGTACCAGGTACAGAGTCAATGTGGAGGCTATATACAGGGGGTACCAGTACAGAGTCAATGTGGAGGCTATATACAGGGGTACCGGTACAGAGTCAATGTGGAGGCTATATACAGGGGGTACCAGTACAGAGTCAATGTGGAGGCTATATACAGGGGTACCAGTACAGAGTCAATGTGGAGGCTATATACAGGGGGTACCAGTACAGAGTCAATGTGGAGGCTATATACAGGGGGTACCAGTACAGAGTCAATGTGGAGGCTATATACAGGGGGTACCAGTACAGAGTCAATGTGGAGGCTATACATACAGGGGTACCAGTACAGAGTCAATGTGGAGGCTATATACAGGGGGTACCAGTACAGAGTCAATGTGGAGGCTATATACAGGGGTACCAGTACAGAGTCAATGTGGAGGCTATATACAGGGGTACCAGTACAGAGTCAATGTGGAGGCTATATACAGGGGGTACCAGTACAGAGTCAATGTGGAGGTTATATACAGGGGTACCAGTACAGAGTCAATGTGGAGGCTATATACAGGGGTACCAGTACAGAGTCAATGTGGAGGCTATATACAGGGGTACCGGTACAGAGTCAATGTGGAGGCTATATACAGGGGGTACCAGTACAGAGTCAATGTGGAGGCTATATACAGGGGTACCAGTACAGAGTCAATGTGGAGGCTATATACAGGGGTACCAGTACAGAGTCAATGTGGAGGCTATATACAGGGGTACCAGTACAGAGTCAATGTGGAGGCTATATACAGGGGTACCAGTACAGAGTCAATGTGGAGGCTATATACAGGGGGCTACCAGTACAGAGTCAATGTGGAGGCTATATACAGGGGGTACCAGTACAGAGTCAATGTGGAGGCTATATACAGGGGGTACCAGTGCAGAGTCAATGTGGAGGCTATATACAGGGGTACCAGTACAGAGTCAATGTGGAGGCTATATACAGGGGTACCGGTACAGAGTCAATGTGGAGGCTATATACAGGGGTACCAGTACAGAGTCAATGTGGAGGCTATATACAGGGGGTACCGGTACAGAGTCAATGTGGAGGCTATATACAGGGGGTACCAGTACAGAGTCAATGTGGAGGCTATATACAGGGGGTACCAGTACAGAGTCAATGTGGAGGCTATATACAGGGGTACCAGTACAGAGTGAATGTGGAGGCTATATACAGGGGTACCGGTACAGAGTCAATGTGGAGGCTATATACAGGGGTACCAGTACAGAGTCAATGTGGAGGCTATATACAGGGGGTACCAGTACAGAGTCAATGTGGAGGCTATATACAGGGGGTACCGGTACAGAGTCAATGTACAGAGTCAATGTGGAGGCTATATACAGGGGTACCAGTACAGAGTCAATGTGGAGGCTATATACAGGGGGTACCGGTACAGAGTCAATGTGGAGGCTATATACAGGGGGTACCGGTACAGAGTCAATGTGGAGGCTATATACAGGGTGGGTACCGGTACAGAGTCAGTGTGGAGGCTATATACAGGGGTACCAGTACAGAGTCAATGTGGAGGCTATATACAGGGGTACCAGTACAGAGTCAATGTGGAGGCTATATACAGGGGAGCTACCAGTACAGAGTCAATGTGGAGGCTATATACAGGGGTACCAGTACAGAGTCAATGTGGAGGCTATATACAGGGGTACCAGTACAGAGTCAATGTGGAGGCTATATACAGGGGTACCAGTACAGAGTCAATGTGGAGGCTATATACAGGGGGTACCAGTACAGAGTCAATGTGGAGGCTATATACAGGGGGTACCGGTACAGAGTCAATGTGGAGGCTATATACAGGGGGTACCAGTACAGAGTCAATGTGGAGGCTATATACAGGGGTACCAGTACAGAGTCAATGTGGAGGCTATATACAGGGGGTACCAGTACAGAGTCAATGTGGAGGCTATATACAGGGGTACCAGTACAGAGTCAATGTGGAGGCTATATACAGGGGGTACCGGTACAGAGTCAATGTGGAGGCTATATACAGGGGTACCAGTACAGAGTCAATGTGGAGGCTATATACAGGGGTACCAGTACAGAGTCAATGTGGAGGCAGTACAGGGGTACCAGTCAATGTGGAGGCTATATACAGGGGTACCAGTACAGAGTCAATGTGGAGGCTATATACAGGGGTACCAGTACAGAGTCAATGTGGAGGCTATATACAGGGGTACCAGTACAGAGTCAATGTGGAGGCTATATACAGGGGGTACCAGTACAGAGTCAATGTGGAGGCTATATACAGGGGTACCAGTACAGAGTCAATGTGGAGGCTATATACAGGGGTACCAGTACAGAGTCAATGTGGAGGCTATATACAGGGGTACCAGTACAGAGTCAATGTGGAGGCTATATACAGGGGGTACCAGTACAGAGTGAATGTGGAGGTTATATACAGGGGTACCAGTACAGAGTCAATGTGGAGGTTATATACAGGGGTACCAGTACAGAGTCAATGTGGAGGCTATATACAGGGGTACCAGTACAGAGTCAATGTGGAGGCTATATACAGGGGTACCAGTACAGGGGTTAGTCAATGTGGAGGCTATATACAGGGGTACCAGTACAGAGTCAATGTGGAGGCTATATACAGGGGTACCAGTACAGAGTCAATGTGGAGGCTATATACAGGGGTACCAGTACAGAGTCAATGTGGAGGCTATATACAGGGGTACCAGTACAGAGTCAATGTGGAGGCTATATACAGGGAGTAACGGTATAGAGTCAATGTGGAGGCTATATACAGGGGGTACCAGTACAGAGTCAATGTGGAGGCTATATACAGGGGGTACCAGTACAGAGTGAATGTGGAGGCTATATACAGGGGTACCAGTACAGAGTCAATGTGGAGGCTATATACAGGGGTACCAGTACAGAGTCAATGTGGAGCTATATACAGGGGTACCAGTACAGAGTCAATGTGGAGGCTATATACAGGGGTACCAGTACAGAGTCAATGTGGAGGCTATATACAGGGGTACCAGTACAGAGTCAATGTGGAGGCTATATACAGGGGTACCAGTACAGAGTCAATGTGGAGGCTATATACAGGGGTACCAGTACAGAGTCAATGTGGAGGCTATATACAGGGGTACCAGTACAGAGTCAATGTGGAGGCTATATACAGGGGGTACCAGTACAGAGTCAATGTGGAGGCTATATACAGGGGTACCAGTACAGAGTCAATGTGGAGGCTATATACAGGGGTACCAGTACAGAGTCAATGTGGAGGCTATATACAGGGGTACCGGTACAGAGTCAATGTGGAGGCTATATACAGGGGGTACCAGTACAGAGTCAATGTGGAGGCTATATACAGGGGTACCAGTACAGAGTCAATGTGGAGGCTATATACAGGGGTACCAGTACAGAGTCAATGTGGAGGCTATATACAGGGGTACCAGTACAGAGTCAATGTGGAGGCTATATACAGGGGGAGGCTACCGGTACAGAGTCAATGTGGAGGCTATATACAGGGGGTACCAGTACAGAGTCAATGTGGAGGCTATATACAGGGGTACCAGTACAGAGTCAATGTGGAGGATATATACAGGGGTACCAGTACAGAGTCAATGTGGAGGCTATATACAGGGGTACCAGTACAGAGTCAATGTGGAGGCTATATACAGGGGGTACCGGTACAGAGTCAATGTGGAGGCTATATACAGGGGTACCGGTACAGAGTCAATGTGGAGGCTATATACAGGGGTACCAGTACAGAGTCAATGTGGAGGCTATATACAGGGGGTACCGGTACAGAGTCAATGTGGAGGCTATATACAGGGGTACCAGTACAGAGTCAATGTGGAGGCTATATACAGGGTCAATGTGGAGGCTATACAGGGGTACCAGTACAGAGTCAATGTGGAGGCTATATACAGGGGGTACCAGTACAGAGTCAATGTGGAGGCTATATACAGGGGTACCGGTACAGAGTCAATGTGGAGGCTATATACAGGGGTACCGGTACAGAGTCAATGTGGAGGCTATATACAGGGGGTACCAGTACAGAGTCAATGTGGAGGCTATATACAGGGGTACCAGTACAGAGTCAATGTGGAGGCTATATACAGGGGTACCAGTACAGAGTCAATGTGGAGGCTATATACAGGGGTACCAGTACAGAGTCAATGTGGAGGCTATATACAGGGGGTACCAGTAC
Organism: Oncorhynchus nerka; assembly: GCF_034236695.1. NCBI lineage: Eukaryota > Metazoa > Chordata > Actinopteri > Salmoniformes > Salmonidae > Oncorhynchus > Oncorhynchus nerka. The sequence continues at coordinate 6,420 of NW_027037677.1, read as the reverse complement.
AGAGTCAATGTGGAGGCTATATACAGGGGTACCAGTACAGAGTCAATGTGGAGGCTATATACAGGGGGTACCAGTACAGAGTCAATGTGGAGGCTATATACAGGGGTACCAGTACAGAGTCAATGTGGAGGCTATATACAGGGGGTACCAGTACAGAGTCAATGTGGAGGCTATATACAGGGGTACCAGTACAGAGTCAATGTGGAGGCTATATACAGGGGTACCAGTACAGAGTCAATGTGGAGGCTATATACAGGGGTACCAGTACAGAGTCAATGTGGAGGCTATATACAGGGGGTACCAGTACAGAGTCAATGTGGAGGCTATATACAGGGGTACCAGTACAGAGTCAATGTGGAGGCTATATACAGGGGTACCAGTACAGAGTCAATGTGGAGGCTATATACAGGGGTACCAGTACAGAGTCAATGTGGAGGCTATATACAGGGGTACCAGTACAGAGTCAATGTGGAGGCTATATACAGGGGGTACCAGTACAGTGTCAATGTGGAGGCTATATACAGGGGGTACCAGTACAGAGTCAATGTGGAGGCTATATACAGGGGTACCAGTACAGAGTCAATGTGGAGGCTATATACAGGGGGTACCAGTACAGAGTCAATGTGGAGGCTATATACAGGGGTACCAGTACAGAGTCAATGTGGAGGCTATATACAGGGGGTACCAGTACAGAGTCAATGTGGAGGCTATATACAGGGGGTACCAGTACAGAGTCAATGTGGAGGCTATATACAGGGGGTACCAGTACAGAGTCAATGTGGAGGCTATATACAGGGGTACCAGTACAGAGTCAATGTGGAGGCTATATACAGGGGTACCAGTACAGAGTCAATGTGGAGGCTATATACAGGGGGTACCAGTACAGAGTCAATGTGGAGGCTATATACAGGGGTACCAGTACAGAGTCAATGTGGAGGCTATATACAGGGGGTACCAGTACAGAGTCAATGTGGAGGCTATATACAGGGGGTACCAGTACAGAGTCAATGTGGAGGCTATATACAGGGGGTACCAGTACAGAGTCAATGTGGAGGCTATATACAGGGGTACCAGTACAGAGTCAATGTGGAGGCTATATACAGGGGGTACCAGTACAGAGTCAATGTGGAGGCTATATACAGGGGGTACCAGTACAGAGTCAATGTGGAGGCTATATACAGGGTCAATGTGGAGCTACCCAGTACAGAGTCAATGTGGAGGCTATATACAGGGGGTACCAGTACAGAGTCAATGTGGAGGCTATATACAGGGGTACCAGTACAGAGTCAATGTGGAGGCTATATACAGGGGGTACCGGTACAGAGTCAATGTGGAGGCTATATACAGGGGTACCAGTACAGAGTCAATGTGGAGGCTATATACAGGGGTACCAGTACAGAGTCAATGTGGAGGCTATATACAGGGGTACCAGTACAGAGTCAATGTGGAGGCTATATACAGGGGGTACCAGTACAGAGTCAATGTGGAGGCTATATACAGGGGGTACCAGTACAGAGTCAATGTGGAGGCTATATACAGGGGTACCAGTACAGAGTCAATGTGGAGGCTATATACAGGGGTACCAGTACAGAGTCAATGTGGAGGCTATATACAGGGGTACCAGTACAGAGTCAATGTGGAGGCTATATACAGGGGTACCGGTACAGAGTCAATGTGGAGGCTATATACAGGGGTACCAGTACAGAGTCAATGTGGAGGCTATATACAGGGGTACCAGTACAGAGTCAATGTGGAGGCTATATACAGGGGGTACCAGTACAGAGTCAATGTGGAGGCTATATACAGGGGGTACCGGTACAGAGTCAATGTGGAGGCTATATACAGGGGTACCAGTACAGAGTCAATGTGGAGGCTATATACAGGGGGTACCGGTACAGTAGTCAATGTGGAGGCTATATACAGGGGTACCAGTACAGTGTCAATGTGGAGGCTATATACAGGGGTACCGGTACAGAGTCAATGTGGAGGCTATATACAGGGGGAGGCTACCAGGGGTACAGTAGTCAATGTGGAGGCTATATACAGGGGTACCAGTACAGTGTCAATGTGGAGGCTATATACAGGGGTACCAGTACAGTGTCAATGTGGAGGCTATATACAGGGGGTACCAGTACAGAGTCAATGTGGAGGCTATATACAGGGGTACCGGTACAGTGTCAATGTGGAGGCTATATACAGGGGGTACCGGTACAGAGTCAATGTGGAGGCTATATACAGGGGGTACCAGTACAGAGTCAATGTGGAGGCTATATACAGGGGTACCGGTACAGAGTCAATGTGGAGGCTATATACAGGGGGAGGCTACCGGTACAGTGTCAATGTGGAGGCTATATACAGGGGTACCAGTACAGAGTCAATGTGGAGGCTATATACAGGGGTTACCAGTACAGAGTCAATGTGGAGGCTATATACAGGGGTACCAGTACAGAGTCAATGTGGAGGCTATATACAGGGGGTACCGGTACAGAGTCAATGTGGAGGCTATATACAGGGGGTACCAGTACAGTGTCAATGTGGAGGCTATATACAGGGGGTACCAGTACAGAGTCAATGTGGAGGCTATATACAGGGGGTACCAGTACAGAGTCAATGTGGAGGCTATATACAGGGGGTACCGGTACAGTGTCAATGTGGAGGCTATATACACGGGGTATCGGTACAGTGTCAATGTGGAGGCTATATACAGGGGGTACCAGTACAGTGTCAATGTGGAGGCTATATACAGGGGGTACCAGTACAGAGTCAATGTGGAGGCTATATACAGGGGGTACCAGTACAGAGTCAATGTGGAGGCTATATACAGGGGGTACCAGTACAGAGTCAATGTGGAGGCTATATACAGGGGGTACCAGTACAGTGTCAATGTGGAGGCTATATACAGGGGGTACCAGTACAGAGTCAATGTGGAGGCTATATACAGGGGTACCAGTACAGTGTCAATGTGGAGGCTATATACAGGGGTACCAGTACAGTGTCAATGTGGAGGCTATATACAGGGGGTACCAGTACAGAGTCAATGTGGAGGCTATATACAGGGGTACCGGTACAGAGTCAATGTGGAGGCTATATACAGGGGGTACCAGTACAGAGTCAATGTGGAGGCTATATACAGGGGGTACCGGTACAGAGTCAATGTGGAGGCGAAATACAGAGGGTACCAGTACAGAGTCAATGTGGAGTCTATATACAGGAGGTACCAGTGCAGAGTCAATGTGGAGGCTATATACAGGGGGTACCAGTACAGAGTCAATGTGGAGGCTATATACAGGGGTACCAGTACAGAGTCAATGTGGAGGCTATATACAGGGGTACCAGTACAGAGTCAATGTGGAGGCTATATACAGGGGTACCAGTACAGTGTCAATGTGGAGGCTATATACAGGGGTACCAGTACAGAGTCAATGTGGAGGCTATATACAGGGGTACCAGTACAGTGTCAATGTGGAGGCTATATACAGGGGTACCAGTACAGTGTCAATGTGGAGGCTATATACAGGGGGTACCAATTACAGAGTCAAGTCAATGTGGAGGCTATATACAGGGGTACCAGTACAGAGTCAATGTGGAGGCTATATACAGGGGTACCAGTACAGAGTCAATGTGGAGGCTATATACAGGGGTACCAGTACAGAGTCAATGTGGAGGCTATATACAGGGGTACCAGTACAGAGTCAATGTGGAGGCTATATACAGGGGGTACCGGTACAGAGTCAATGTGGAGGCTATATACAGGGGTACCAGTACAGAGTCAATGTGGAGGCTATATACAGGGGTACCGGTACAGAGTCAATGTGGAGGCTATATACAGGGGTACCAGTACAGTGTCAATGTGGAGGCTATATACAGGGGTACCAGTACAGAGTCAATGTGGAGGCTATATACTATATCAATGTGGAGGCTATATACAGTACAGAGTCAATGTGGAGGCTATATACAGGGGTACCGGTACAGAGTCAATGTGGAGGCTATATACAGGGGTATACCAGTACAGAGTCAATGTGGAGGCTATATACAGGGGTTACCGGTACAGAGTCAATGTGGAGGCTATATACAGGGGTACCGGTACAGAGTCAATGTGGAGGCTATATACAGGGGTACCGGTACAGTGTCAATGTGGAGGCTATATACAGGGGTACCGGTACAGAGTCAATGTGGAGGCTATATACAGGGGGAGGCTACCGGTACAGTAGTCAATGTGGAGGCTATATACAGGGGTTACAGTGTCAATGTGGAGGCTATATACAGTGTACAGTGTCAATGTGGAGGCTATATACAGGGGGTACCGGTACAGAGTCAATGTGGAGGCTATATACAGGGGTACCGGTACAGAGTCAATGTGGAGACTATATACAGGGGTACCGGTACAGTGTCAATGTGGAGGCTATATACAGGGGTACCGGTACAGTGTCAATGTGGAGGCTATATACAGGGGTACCAGTACAGAGTCAAGGTGGAGGCTATATACAGGGGTACCGGTACAGAGTCAATGTGGAAGCTATATACAGGGGTACCGGTACAGAGTCAATGTGGAGCTAAATACAGGGGGTACCAGTACAGAGTCAAGGTGGAGGCTATATACAGGGGTACCGGTACAGAGTCAATGTGGAAGCTATATACAGGGGTACCGGTACAGAGTCAATGTGGAGGCTAAATACAGGGGTACCAGTACAGAGTCAATGTGGAGGCTATATACAGGGGTACCGGTACAGAGTCAATGTGGAGGCTATATACAGGGGGTACCAGTACAGAGTCAATGTGGAGGCTATATACAGGGGGTACCGGTACAGAGTCAATGTGGAGGCGAAATACAGGGGGTACCAGTACAGAGTCAATGTGGAGTCTATATACAGGAGGTACCAGTGCAGAGTCAATGTGGAGGCTATATACAGGGGGTACCAGTACAGAGTCAATGTGGAGGCTATATACAGGGGTACAGTACAGAGTCAATGTGGAGGCTATATACAGGGGGTACCAGTACAGAGTCAATGTGGAGGCTATATACAGGGGTACCAGTACAGTGTCAATGTGGAGGCTATATACAGGGGTACCAGTACAGAGTCAATGTGGAGGCTATATACAGGGGTACCAGTACAGAGTCAATGTGGAGGCTATATACAGGGGTACCAGTACAGAGTCAATGTGGAGGCTATATACAGGGGTACCAGGAGTCAATGTGGACTATATACAGGGTACCAGTACAGAGTCAATGTGAGGCTATATACAGGGGGTACCAGTACAGTGTCAATGTGGAGGCTATATACACAGGTCAATGTGGAGGCTATACCAGTACAGTGTCAATGTGGAGGCTATATACAGGGGTACCAGTACAGTGTCAATGTGGAGGCTATATACAGGGGTACAGTACAGAGTCAATGTGGAGGCTATATACAGGGGGTACCAGTACAGAGTCAATGTGGAGGCTATATACAGGGGGTACCAGTACAGAGTCAATGTGGAGGCTATATACAGGGGTACCAGTACAGAGTCAATGTGGAGGCTATATACAGGGTACCAGTACAGAGTCAATGTGGAGGCTATATACAGGGGTACCAGTACAGAGTCAATGTGGAGGCTATATACAGGGGTACCAGTACAGAGTCAATGTGGAGGCTATATACAGGGGGTACCAGTACAGAGTCAATGTGGAGGCTATATACAGGGGTACCAGTACAGAGTCAATGTGGAGGCTATATACAGGGGTACCAGTACAGTGTCAATGTGGAGGCTATATACAGGGGGTACCAGTACAGAGTCAATGTGGAGGCTATATACAGGGGTACCAGTACAGTGTCAATGTGGAGGCTATATACAGGGGTACCAGTACAGTGTCAATGTGGAGGCTATATACAGGGGTACCAGTACAGAGTCAATGTGGAGGCTATATACAGGGGTACCAGTACAGAGTCAATGTGGAGGCTATATACAGGGGTACCAGTACAGAGTCAATGTGGAGGCTATATACAGGGGGTACCAGTACAGAGTCAATGTGGAGGCTATATACAGGGGTACCAGTACAGAGTCAATGTGGAGGCTATATACAGGGGGTACCAGGTACAGAGTCAATGTGGAGGCTATATACAGGGGTACCAGTACAGAGTCAATGTGGAGGCTATATACAGGAGTCAATGTGGAGGCTATATACAGGTACAGAGTCAATGTGGAATCTATATACAGGGGGTACCGGTACAGAGTCAATGTGGAGGCGAAATACAGGGGGTACCAGTACAGAGTCAATGTGGATGCTATATACAGGGGGTACCAGTACAGAGTCAATGTGGAGGCTATATACAGGGGGTACCAGTACAGAGTCAATGTGGAGGCTATATACAGGGGGTACCGGTACAGAGTCAATGTGGAAGCTATATACAGGGGTGGAGGCTACCGGTACAGTGTCAATGT
>NW_027037676.1:0-21470 GCF_034236695.1 Oncorhynchus nerka | reverse complement strand
GATGTCCAACAATCGTTTACGACTTTTAAAAAATTCCAACGACGTGGAAATGTTGTCTGCAAAATCACAGCATAAGACAGCTAAAATCATACAGCCTGTAGAGCAGGGGTCCCCAAACTTTTTCCTGTGAGGGCCACATAACTTTTCCCTTCTCTGATGGGCCGGTGTCAGTTTGTAACAGAAAAAGTGTGACGATCGTAGGGGAGCTTAAAATTTTTATTGTTTTCCAGAAAGCCACACATAACCAAATAACCCTTTCCAGGTTCTTTACAGAAAAAAAGTCAGGAAACAAATAATAACACTATTAATGAAATAAATAATAACTAAATAACCCTCTCTGGGTTCTTCATAGAAAAAAAAAGCCATGGAACATTAACTTTCTGTCGTGCCATGCACAATCTTAACAGATAAAAGTTCAGCTCAGTTGTCAGAGCAGAATCTCTCTGACACATATGAGCAGTCTCTTAAAGTTCTTGTGTTCCTTCCTTATAATCCTTTTGTAGGTTCCAGTAGGCTTGAGACACCGCTGTTTAGCTCTCTCTCATCAACTTCCTGTGAAAACCACAAAAGAAGCAGGTTGAGAAACTGAACTAAGTGAGGCAGCACCATACAGCACAATACATTTCACTACCAGTATGGTTGTAAAGATGGACTTTATCAGTGAATTTTATTGAATTATGTTGTTTATGCTCAGAATGACTCATTCAAGTCAGAAAAGTGAGCTTACCTATGTATGTTCATCAGTGTGAACTGTGGGCCTGCATCTGGCTGGTGAGAAGTTGAATATCAGGTTCCATTCTAGTTACAGCCAGTCTCAAGCACTGATGCAAATGTTCATCTGTCAATCTTGATCTCATCGGGGGTTTTCAGCAGTTTCATGCGAAAAGGTTTTTGCAGATATGTGCTGCCAAAAAACTGTGGACATTTTCATTGCGTGTTTTTGATGTTTGGATATGTGTCGTTTGGGAGGGCGGCATAGAAGTCAATGAGACTGTTGGGCTTGAATGCGTCTTTCAGAACATCACAGTTCTGTAACTCAGCCAACTCAAACTGATATGAAGCTGGAAGCTTCATCAATGTCGGCAACAAAGGGGTTCTGAAAAGGGTAGCAGGAAGATGGGACGGTTGCGCTTTTCACTTGTTCCAAAAGCAGCGCTAATTTCACCTCAAATGCTTTTATGTGTGAATACATGTAGCAAATGAGTTTCCCCTCGCCTTGTAGCTGCAAGTTAAGGCTGTTAAGTATTTCTGTCACGTCTGTTAAAAATGCGAGTGCCATTTCCATTCTGGGTCGATCAGCTCTGGGACCGTTTGTCTTTTAAATGAAGAAATGCGTCAATTTCGGGTAGCAGCTCGTAAAAACGCCTCAAAACTCTGCCTCCTCAGCCATCGGACCTCTGTGTAGTACAGCACATCTCCGTGCGTGGAGACTCCAGTTCAGACAGGAATTCTTGAACTGCCTGTGTTTAAGTCCCTTTGCTCTGATGAAGTTTATGCACGACACCACAACCTTCATTACAGAATCCCACTTCAACACTTTGCAGCACAGTGCTTGCTGGTGAATTAGGCAGTGGACTCGTAGCGGGCGGTGAGACCCCTTTTTCCAACTCCCGGTTCATGCGTCCCTATTAGACCGCGAGTTTCGCCCACCATGCTAGGAGCCCCGTCAGTCGTGATGCTAGCTAGCTTTTGACCAGTCCAGGTCCAACTTCTCCATGGTTTGGCACACTTTGTCAAAAATATCCTCTCCGTTGTAGTCCCTTTGAGACTTTGGAGGGCTGCCAGCTCCTCGCATATCTCAAAGTTTGCGCTAACTCACGAATAAAAATGAGCAGTTGCGCTGTGTCTTGCACGTCCGTGCTCTCATCCAGTGCTAATGAAAAAAGTCAAATTCTTTGTCTTCTGCTGCAGCTGGGCATATACATTACTCCCGATTTCTTCAATGCGTCTGGTGATTGTACTCGCCGACAGACTTACGGCATTAAATGCATCTTTCTTCTCGGGACACACCTCCTCCGCGACAGCATCCATACATTTCTTAACAAACTCTCCGTCAGTGAAAGGCTTACCGCTTCTTGCTATCAGTTTAGCAACCCGAAAGCTGGCCCGAACGGATGCCTGGTTCAGCTGAGCTTGGCGTACAAATGTATTCTGCTGAGATAGTGGTCCACTTTTTAGCTTTGAGAGTTTGTCTGCTCGTATTTGGCCTTGCAAGCTATCGTACTTGTCTTTGTGACGGGATTCATAGTGTCGGCGAAGATTGTATTCTTTGAATACCGCCACCGTCTCTTGACAGATGAGACAAACAGCCTTTTCTTTGCATTGAACAAAAAAAATTGTTTGTCCACTGCAGGTTAAATACCCTGCATTCTGAATCAATTTTTCTCTTACCTAACCTTTTCGCCATTATTCCGTTCTCTCTTTGACAGGGCCGGGCCTAGGATTTTTTTTCTGGAGGCCAAATAGGAAAAAAATTCGATAGCGTCTCTGGTATTGTTCAGAGGGCCGGGCCAAATGTGCTGACGGGCCGTATCCGGCCCGCGGGCCGTAGTTTGGTGACCACTGCTGTAGAGGGTTTAAGGCCGGGCCATACACTACACAACCTTAACATGAATTCGCTACATTTTTGCCATCTCAGACGAATATTCATGATCTGGCTGAAATCCTATGAACTTGGGCTAGGATCATTACATCGAGACTCGCATAGTTTGAGCAGGTCAGGGACGAACCAATGATGGCTGTTCTGTTCTCCAGACCCCTGTCGGATGTCCTGACCATTTTCTGACATATCCTACATTTTGGGTTTGCATTTTATAGTATGAGCAGTGCTACAGCATGATTGGGCAAGGACTGCTCCCAATAGCCATTGAGCATTCAGCATGTGAGACGAAAACAATGGGCGGATTCAATTATGTTGAGCCCGGGCCGATGCCTGTCACATCTGGCGAAAACGGGGAGGGAGGCATGTCCTTCTCAAATGGAACAGCTCTGTCATTTTGTCAACAAGGCAGCATGGTGCATCGTCCATAAACATACATATATTTTACATAAAATACATATTTTAACATTTTCTAATTTAGTTCATTGGGAAGGAAGAAAAATACGTTTTATCAAAAGCAATCACTTTTGCAAGAGAAACCACAGAATCCTTGGTACTTACGTAAAACCTCCACTCACCCGAGGCAACAGGCAAAACGAACCAATATTACATCAGTGTCCTACATTACATGACAGAAATAAAAAAATATATATACCGACATGAAATCAAGACCATATTCTGCGCCTCAATACTTTAAAAAAAATGTTTCTGCACTTATTTGTTTTCTTCCTACGACAACCGAGAAAAGCAGGACAGGATCAACTAGGGACTCATTGTGTAATTAATGTGAACACCCTCGTCCTGTGATTTGAGGATGGATTGGAAAGAAAGATTTGGGGACAAGGACATCGGGAAATGGGAGCACGTCCAAGTTTTTACGATTTCAGAAGTCGTGTAGTGTATACCGAGCATAAGACAACTAAGGCAAAGAACGGCCTACTGTTACAATTACTAGATATTTAGCAACACAGATCAAATAGTGTTCATAGCCCATATCGTTATCAGTGGCTAACGCATTGATATGTTTATTCTGGGCTGGCTAGTCATTTCAACCATTCTGCATATCGCTATCTATCTAGCTTGCTAATTATCTAGCTGGGCCCGCGGCTAACATAACACACCCGAGCTAGCCAGTTATCTTGCTAGCTATTCAGCTATTTCAAATGAAACAGCAGCCCGAATATGAAGCTGGCTTTCGTCTACGGCTAACTAGCTAGCTAGCTACGGTCGTTAGCGTGATCCGAATCATAGAACAAAGAGACGCCTATCTCTCTGTTATTGTCAATAAACACGTACCTTTACACCGGAGACTCTTCATATAGCTATTTCTTCTAATATAAAAGGAAGGAGTTGTTTGGGATGATTATAAGTAACAATCAGCGGTCAAAGCAAGCGATAGACCACTCCGACTAGCTGGATAGTGGGAGATATTTTCTTCTTCTTCTTCTTCTTCTCCAAAACATAGAAATAAAACGAGGCCTTACCGGAAATACGTCGATTCGGATATGTAGCTACGTCATCGTGTTGTTATGAGAGATGAAAATGATAATCTTATTGATAAATACAAATACAGGACAATTTGTAACATGTACAAAACATGTGGAAGGATGAGAAAACTGAGGACAACGTATGGGTTGATGTTAGGCTCATTGTATATTTATATTAACAAAACTGGAAAGTTAAACTTTTTTTTTTTAAATCTTAAAAACATGTTTACATTCATTAAATCAATCGGGGGAATTCAAAAATAACTCACACTAGCTGCTTTTTAATTTTATTTCTAGAAAATGTAGATGGGTTTAGACTGTTGATAAGAACCCTCCACCGGTAATGGTAATCAACTTTGCCCACAAATAAATCTGGTTAATGTACAGTGCATCCTCATTTTGTTGCGTTACAGCCTTATTCTAAAATGTATTCAACTGTTTTTTCCTCATGAATCTACACAAAATACCCCATAATGGCAAAGCAAAAACAGGTCTTTAGATTTTTTTGCAAATGTATGAAAAAAAAAAAAAAAACATAGCACATTTAGTATGCTAAAATGAATGTTCTCACTACTGCAAGTCTCTCTGGATAAAAGTGTCTGCTAATTGACAAATGTAAATGTATCACAAACTCAGTACTTTGTTGAAGCATCTTTGGCAGAGATTACAGCCTCGAGTCTTCTAGGGTATGATGCTACAAGCTTGGCACACCTGTATTTGGGGAGTTTCTCCCATTCTTCTCTGCAGATCTTCTCAAGCTCTGTCTGGTTGGATGGGGAGCGTTGCTGTATAGATATATTTGCACATATGGGCATTTCCACCGCCATTTCTCGCATAGTACATTTTACTGACACAAAAAGATCTGTTCGACATTTATAAAATTTTCCTCGACACTTCCTATTTCTTCAGCTGTTGTGATTTTTTTAATTATTATGGCATGACTTTACTGTGGATGTAAATGTGGTTACTGTTCCGACCAGCAAAATACATTTATGAACCGGTTCCAACCAAAACAAAAGTACCAGTTTTTGTAATTAAGAAATCCTATCTGATAACTCTAGTAGCTTAAACTCTTCGGAAAAAAAGGTTCCTTATAGAACCAAAAAGGGTTCCATCGCATGCTTCATACAGAGCATTCGGAAAGTATTCAGACCCCTTCCCTTTTTCCACATTGTTAAGTTACAGCCTTGTTCTAAAATGAATTGATTTTTTAAAAAAAATCCTCATCAATCTACACAAAATACCCCATAAAGACAAAGCAAAAACAGGTTTTTAGAAATGTTTGCAAATGTATTAAAAATTTAAAATACCTGAAATGTTATTTTATTTACATAAGTATTCAGATCCTTTGCTATGAGACTCAAAATTGAGGGATGTTTTTCAGCGGCAGGGACTGGGAGACTAGTCAGGATCGAGGGAAAGATTAATGGAGCAAAGTACAGAGATCCTTGATGAAAACCTGATCCAGAGCACTCAGGACCTCAGACTAGGGTGAAGGCTCACCTTCCAACAGGACAATGACCCTAAGCACACAGCCAAGATAATGCAGGAGTGGCTTTGGGACAAGTCTCTGAATGTCCTTGTGGCCCAGCCAGAGCCCAGACTTGAACCTGATCTAACATTTCTTGAGAGACCTGAAAATAGCTGTTCAGCGATGCTCCCCATCCAACCTGACAGAGCTTGAGAGGATCTGCTGAGAAGAATGAGAGAAACTCTACAAATACAGGTGTGTCAAGCTTGTAGCGTTGTACCTAAGAAGACTTGAGGCTGTAATCGCTGCCAAAGGTGCTTCAACAAAGTACTGAGTAAATGGTCTGAATACTAATGTAAATGTGATATTTCAGTTTTTTTTTTAAATACATTTGCAAACATTTCTTACCATGTTTTTGCTTAGTTGTTATGGGATTTTGTGTGTATATTGAGGGGAAAAAACTATTTAATTTGAATAATGCTGTAACATAACAAAATGTGGAAAAAGTCAAGGGATCTGAATCATTTCCCTAGAGGTTCTATATAGAACAATCAGAACCCTAGAGGTTCTATATAGAACCCTGTCAGAAAACCTAGAGGTTCTATATAGAACCCTGTCAGAACCCTAGAGGTTCTATATAGAACCCTGTCAGAAACCTAGAGGTTCTATATAGAACCCTGTCAGAACCCTAGAGGTTCTATATAGAACCCTGTCAGAACCCTAGAGGTTCTTCTTCACTGAACCCTGCATGGTGCCATTTATGAATTATGACTACTATTATTAAATAATAATATTTTGAGTTTAGATTATAATTTAATAAACAATTTAATAAATGGACAAAATAATAACAGTTTAATTTGTCATTATATGCAAACATCATTTGGAAATATGCACTGGTAGCCAGGGAGGCATCTTTGTTTGACTCTGTACCGGTACCCCCTGTATATAGCCTCCACATTGACTCTGTACCGGTACCCCCTGTATATAGTCTCCACATTGACTCTGTACGGTACCCCCTGTATATATCTCACATTGACTCTGTACGGTACCCCCTGTATATAGTCTCCACATTGACTCTGTACCGGTACCCCCCTGTATATAGTCTCCACATTGACTCTGTGCCGGTACCCCCTGTATATAGCCTCCACATTGACTCTGTACCCGGTACCCCCTGTATATAGCCTCCACATTGACTCTGTGCCGGTACCCCCTGTATATAGCCTCCACATTGACTCTGTACAGTACCCCCCTGTATATAGCCTCCACATTGACTCTGTACGGTACCCCCTGTATATAGTCTCCACATTGACTCTGTACCAGTACCCCCTGTATATAGTCTCACATTGACTCTGTGCCGGTACCCCCTGTATATAGCCTCCACATTGACTCTGTACCCGGTACCCCCCTGTATATAGCCTCCACATTGACTCTGTACGGTACCCCCTGTATATAGCCTCCCATTGACTCTGTACCGTAATACCCTGTATATAGCCTCCACATTGACTCTGTGCCGTAATACCCTGTATATAGCCTCCACATTGACTCTGTACCAATGCCCTGTATATAGCCTCCACATTGACTCTGTACCGTAATACCCTGTATATAGCCTCCACATTGACTCTGTACCGTAATACCCTGTATATAGCCTCCACATTGACTCTGTACCGTAATACCCTGTATATAGCCTCCACATTGACTCTGTGCCGTAATACCCTGTATATAGCCTCCACATTGACTCTGTACCGTAATACCTGTATATAGCCTCCACATGACTCTGTACCGTAATACCCTGTATATAGCCTCCACATTGACTCTGTACCGTAATACCCTGTATATAGCCTCCACATTGACTCTGTACGTAATACCCTGTATATAGCCTCCACATTGACTCTGTACCGGTACCCCCTGTATATAGCCTCCACATTGACTCTGTACCGGTACCCCCTGTATATAGCCTCCACATTGACTCTGTACCGGTACCCCCTGTATATAGCCTCCCACATTGACTCTGTGCCGGTGCCCCCTGTATATAGCCTCCACATTGACTCTGTACCGGTACCCCCTGGCCTATAGCCTCCACATTGACTCTGTACGGTACCCCCTGTATATAGCCTCCACATTGACTCTGTACGGTACCCCCTGTATATAGCCTCCACATTGACTCTGTACGGTACCCCCTGTATATAGCCTCCACATTGACTCTGTACTGGTACCCCCCTGTATATAGCCTCCACATTGACTCTGTACCGGTACCCCCTGTATATAGCCTCCACATTGACTCTGTTACGGTACCCCCTGTATATAGCCTCCACATTGACTCTGTACCGGTACCCCCTGTATATAGCCTCCACATTGACTCTGTACCGGTACCCCCTGTATATAGCCTCACATTGACTCTGTACTGGTACCCCATATATAAGCCTCCACATGACTCTGTGCAGTACCCCTGTATATAACCTCCACATTGACTCTGTAGTACCCCCTGTATATAGCCTCCACATTGACTCTGTACCGGTAGCCCTGTATATAGCCTCCACATTGACTCTGTGCCGTACCCCCTGTATATAGCCTCCACATTGACTCTGTGCGGTACCCCTGTATATAGCCTCCACATTGACTCTGTACCGGTACCCCCTGTATATAGCCTCCACATTGACTCTGTACCGGTACCCCTGTATATAGCCTCCACATTGACTCTGTACCGGTACCCCCTGTATATAGCCTCCACATTGACTCTGTACCGGTACCCCCTGTATATAGCCTCCACATTGACTCTGTATCGGGTACCCCCCTGTATATAGCCTCCACATTGACTCTGTACCGGTACCCCCTGTATATAGCCTCCACATTGACTCTGTACCGGTACCCCCTGTACTTTATAGCCTCCACATTGACTCTGTGCCCGGTACCCCCTGTATATAGCCTCATTGACTCTGTACCGGTACCCCCTGTATGCCAGCCTCCACATTGACTCTGTATCGGTACCCCCTGTATATAGCCTCCACATTGACTCTGTGTAAATTTACCCCCTGTATATAGCCTCCACATTGACTCTGTGCCGTAACACCCTGTATATAGCCTCCACATTGACTCTGTGCCGTAACACCCCTGTATACAGCCTCCACATTGACTCTGTGCCGTAACACCCTGTATACAGCCTCCACATTGACTCTGTTACCGTAACCCCCTGTATATAGCCTCCACATTGACTCTGTGCCGTAACCCCTGTATACAGCCTCCACATTCGCTCTGTACCGTAATACCCTGTATATAGCCTCCACATTGACTCTGTGCCGTAACCCCTGTATGCAGCCTCCCATTGACTCTGTGCCGTAATACCCTGTATATAGCCTCCACAGTGACTCTGTGCCGGTACCCCCTGTATATAGCCTCCACATTGACTCTGTACCGGTACCCCTGTATATAGCCTCCACATTGACTCTGTACTGGTACCCCTGTATATAGCCTCCACATTGACTCTGTACCGGTACCCCCTGTATATAGCCTCCACATTGACTCTGTACCGGTACCCCCTGTATATAGCCTCCACATTGACTCTGTACCGGTACCCCCTGTATATAGCCTCCACATTGACTCTGTACCGGTACCCCCTGTATATAGCCTCCACATTGACTCTGTACCAGTACCCCTGTATATAGCCTCCACATTGACTCTGTACCGGTACCCCTGTATATAGCCTCCACATTGACTCTGTACCGGTACCCCTGTATATAGCCTCCACATTGACTCTGTACCGGTACCCCCTGTATATAACCTCCACATTGACTCTGTACCGGTACCCCCTGTATATAGCCTCCACATTGACTCTGTACCGGTACCCCCTGTATATAGCCTCCACATTGACTCTGTACTGGTATATAGCCTCCACATTGACTCTGTATCGGTACCCCCTGTATATAGCCTCCACATTGACTCTGTACCGTAACACCCTGTATATAGCCTCCACATTGACTCTGTACCGTAACACCCTGTATACAGCCTCCACATTGACTCTGTACCGTAACACCCTGTATACAGCCTCCACATTGACTCTGTACCGTAACCCCCTGTATATAGCCTCCACATTGACTCTGTACCGTAACCCCCTGTATACAGCCTCCACATTGACTCTGTACCGTAATACCCTGTATATAGCCTCCACATTGACTCTGTACCGTAACCCCCTGTATACAGCCTCCACATTGACTCTGTACCGTAATACCCTGTATATAGCCTCCACATTGACTCTGTACCGGTACCCCCTGTATATAGCCTCCACATTGACTCTGTACCGGTACCCCCTGTATATAGCCTCCACATTGACTCTGTACTGGTACCCCCTGTATATAGCCTCCACATTGACTCTGTACCGGTACCCCCTGTATATAGCCTCCACATTGACTCTGTACCGGTACCCCCTGTATATAGCCTCCACATTGACTCTGTACCGGTACCCCTGTATATAGCCTCCACATTGACTCTGTACCGGTACCCCTGTATATAGCCTCCACATTGACTCTGTACCAGTACCCCTGTATATAGCCTCCACATTGACTCTGTACCGGTACCCCTGTATATAGCCTCCACATTGACTCTGTACCGGTACCCCTGTATATAGCCTCCACATTGACTCTGTACCGCTACCCCTGTATATAACCTCCACATTGACTCTGTACCGGTACCCCTGTATATAGCCTCCACATTGACTCTGTACCGGTACCCCTGTATATAGCCTCCACATTGACTCTGTACTGGTATATAGCCTCCACATTGACTCTGTACCGTAACACCCTGTATATAGCCTCCACATTGACTCTGTACCGTAACACCCTGTATATAGCCTCCACATTGACTCTGTACCGGTACCCCCTGTATATAGCCTCCACATTGACTCTGTACCGTAACACCCTGTATATAGCCTCCACATTGACTCTGTACCGGTACCCCTGTATATAGCCTCCACATTGACTCTGTACCGTAACACCCTGTATATAGCCTCCACATTGACTCTGTACCGGTACCCCTGTATATAGCCTCCACATTGACTCTGTACCGGTACCCCTGTATATAGCCTCCACATTGACTCTGTACCGGTACCCCCTGTATATAGCCTCCACATTGACTCTGTATCGGTACCCCCTGTATATAGCCTCCACATTGACTCTGTATCGGTACCCCCTGTATATAGCCTCCACATTGACTCTGTACCGTAACACCCTGTATATAGCCTCCACATTGACTCTGTACCGTAACACCCTGTATACAGCCTCCACATTGACTCTGTACCGTAACACCCTGTATACAGCCTCCACATTGACTCTGTACCGTAACCCCCTGTATATAGCCTCCACATTGACTCTGTACCGTAACCCCCTGTATACAGCCTCCACATTGACTCTGTACCGTAATACCCTGTATATAGCCTCCACATTGACTCTGTACCGTAACCCCCTGTATACAGCCTCCACATTGACTCTGTACCGTAATACCCTGTATATAGCCTCCACATTGACTCTGTACCGGTACCCCTGTATATAGCCTCCACATTGACTCTGTACCGGTACCCCTGTATATAGCCTCCACATTGACTCTGTACTGGTACCCCTGTATATAGCCTCCACATTGACTCTGTACCGGTACCCCCTGTATATAGCCTCCACATTGACTCTGTACCGGTACCCCTGTATATAGCCTCCACATTGACTCTGTACCGGTACCCCTGTATATAGCCTCCACATTGACTCTGTACCGGTACCCCCTGTATATAGCCTCCACATTGACTCTGTACCAGTACCCCTGTATATAGCCTCCACATTGACTCTGTACCGGTACCCCTGTATATAGCCTCCACATTGACTCTGTACCGGTACCCCCTGTATATAGCCTCCACATTGACTCTGTACCGGTACCCCCTGTATATAACCTCCACATTGACTCTGTACCGGTACCCCCTGTATATAGCCTCCACATTGACTCTGTACCGGTACCCCCTGTATATAGCCTCCACATTGACTCTGTACTGGTATATAGCCTCCACATTGACTCTGTACCGTAACACCCTGTATATAGCCTCCACATTGACTCTGTACCGTAACACCCTGTATATAGCCTCCACATTGACTCTGTACCGTAATACCCTGTATATAGTCTCCACATTGACTCTGTACCGTAATACCCTGTATATAGCCTCCACATTGACTCTGTACCGTAACACCCTGTATATAGCCTCCACATTGACTCTGTACCGGTACCCCCTGTATATAGCCTCCACATTGACTCTGTACCGTAATACCCTGTATATAGCCTCCACATTGACTCTGTACCGTAACACCCTGTATATAGCCTCCACATTGACTCTGTACCGTAATACCCTGTATATAGCCTCCACATTGACTCTGTACCGTAACACCCTGTATATAGTCTCCACATTGACTCTGTACCGTAACACCCTGTATATAGCCTCCACATTGACTCTGTACCGGTACCCCCTGTATATAGTCTCCACATTGACTCTGTACCGTAACACCCTGTATATAGCCTCCACATTGACTCTGTACCGTAACACCCTGTATATAGCCTCCACATTGACTCTGTACCGGTACCCCCTGTATATAGTCTCCACATTGACTCTGTACCGTAACACCCTGTATATAGCCTCCACATTGACTCTGTACCGGTACCCCCTGTATATAGTCTCCACATTGACTCTGTACCGTAACACCCTGTATATAGCCTCCACATTGACTCTGTACTGGTACCCCCTGTATATAGCCTCCACATTGACTCTGTACCGTAACACCCTGTATATAGTCTCCACATTGACTCTGTACCGTAACGCCCTGTATATAGTCTCCACATTGACTCTGTACCGTAACACCCTGTATATAGCCTCCACATTGACTCTGTACTGGTACCCCCTGTATATAGCCTCCACATTGACTCTGTACCGTAACACCCTGTATATAGTCTCCACATTGACTCTGTACCGGTACCCCCTGTATATAGCCTCCACATTGACTCTGTACTGGTACCCCCTGTATATAGCCTCCACATTGACTCTGTACCGTAACACCCTGTATATAGCCTCCACATTGACTCTGTACCGTAATACCCTGTATATAGCCTCCACATTGACTCTGTACCGTAACACCCTGTATATAGCCTCCACATTGACTCTGTACCGGTACCCCTGTATATAGCCTCCACATTGACTCTGTACCGTAACACCCTGTATATAGCCTCCACATTGACTCTGTACCGTAACACCCTGTATATAGTCTCCACATTGACTCTGTACCGGTACCCCTGTATATAGCCTCCACATTGACTCTGTACTGGTACCCCTGTATATAGCCTCCACATTGACTCTGTACCGTAACACCCTGTATATAGCCTCCACATTGACTCTGTACCGTAATACCCTGTATATAGCCTCCACATTGACTCTGTACCGTAACACCCTGTATATAGCCTCCACATTGACTCTGTACCGGTACCCCCTGTATATAGTCTCCACATTGACTCTGTACCGTAATACCCTGTATATAGCCTCCACATTGACTCTGTACCGTAACACCCTGTATATAGCCTCCACATTGACTCTGTACCGGTACCCCCTGTATATAGCCTCCACATTGACTCTGTACCGGTACCCCTGTATATAGCCTCCACATTGACTCTGTACCAGTACCCCTGTATATAGCCTCCACATTGACTCTGTACTGGTACCCCCTGTATATAGCCTCCACATTGACTCTGTACCGGTACCCCCTGTATATAGCCTCCACATTGACTCTGTACCGGTACCCCCTGTATATAGCCTCCACATTGACTCTGTACCGGTACCCCCTGTATATAGCCTCCACATTGACTCTGTACCGTAACACCCTGTATATAGCCTCCACATTGACTCTGTACCGTAACACCCTGTATATAGCCTCCACATTGACTCTGTACGGTACCCCTGTATATAGCCTCCACATTGACTCTGTACCGTAACACCCTGTATATAGCCTCCACATTGACTCTGTACCGTAACACCCTGTATATAACCTCGTTATTTTATTGTGTTACTTTTTTTTCTTAAACTTTAGTTTATTTAGTAAATATTTTCTTAACTCTATTTTCTTAAAACTGCATTGTTGGTTAATTAAGGGCTTATACGTTTTTCAGTTCACGGTAAGATCTGCACCTGTTGTATTCGGCACATGTAACAAATCAAATTAGATTATTGCACACAGTGAGACCATGCAACATGTGATTTGTTGAGCAAATGTTTATTCCTGAACTTATTCAGGCCATAACAAAGGGGTTAAATACTTATTGACTCAAGACATTTCTGCTTCTTTTTTTTGTTTTTCATTTGGTAACTTCTAAAAACATAATTCCATTTTGACATGATGCGATATTGTGTATAGGCCAGTAACAAAATATCAATTTAAATCAATTTTGTGGAAAAAGTCAAGAAGTGTGAACACTTTCTGAAGGCACTCTGTGTGAGGTCTGCTGAGGTTGAGAACAGAGCAAACGCCTCTTCAACCTCAGGAGGCTGAAGAAATTAATTCTGGCCCGCAAGACCCACAAACTTTAACAGATGCACAATCGAGAGCATCCTGTCGGGCTGTATCACCGCCTGGCACGGCAACTGCACCGCCCACAACCGCAGGGCTCTCCAGAGGGTAGTGAGGTCTGCACAATGCATCACCGGGGGCAAACTACCTGCCCTCCAGGACACCTACACCACCCGATGTCACAGGAAGGCCATAAAGATCATCAAGGACAACAACCACCCGAGCCACTGCCTGTTCACCCCGCTATCATCCAGAAGGCGAGGTCAGTACAGGTGCATCAAAACAGGGGCCGAGAGACTGAAAAACAGCTTCTATCTCAAGGCCATCAGACTGTTAAACAGCCATCACTAGCCGGCTACCACCCGGTTACTCAACCCTGCACCTGAGAGGCTGCTGCCCTATATACATAGACATGGAATTACTGGTCACTTTAATAATGGAACACTAGTCACTTAATTTTAAAAAATTATAATAATTAACCTTTATTTAACTAGGTAATAAGTCAGTTGAGTCAGACATCGAGGTCTGGGGGGGGGGGACAATGCCTCTGTATGGTGGGCGGGATCTCAAAGGTAAAGGTGTTGTCAGTTCTGTTGTGAGATTTTTTTAAAGTCATAGCAAAAGGACGGGCTCCCTGACGGGGCCAATTGCTCTGGACCTATGTGAGCATAACAAAACAGAACTAATCTGATCATGTATCGGACTACAACTCAAGATTCACTGAGATTCTACACGTCTACAACCACACTACCCAGGTCTCCCTGAAGCTGGACCGTCACAAGGCATGGCAGATGAGGTCGTTAGTGACAACGGGCCCCGAATTCTTGACTTCCGAGTTCCAAGAAATGGCAAAGCAGATTGACTTTAAGCACATTACCTCCCTCAGGGTAACACATTACCTCCCTCAGGGTAACACATTACCTCCCTCAGGGTAACATATTACCTCCCTCAGGGTAACACATTACCTCCCTCAGAGTAACACTTTACCTCCCTCAGAGTAACACTTTACCTCCCTCAGAGTAACACATTACCTCCCTCAGAGTAGCACATTACCTCCCTCAGGGTAACACATTACCTCCCTCAGGGTAACACATTACCTCCCTCAGAGTAACACATTACCTCCCTCAGAGTAACACATTACCTCCCTCAGAGTAACACATTACCTCCCTCAGAGTAACACATTACCTCCCTCAGAGTAACACATTACCTCCCTCAGGGTAACAGACACGTGTAAAAGAGCACAGCGAAGAGGATTCTGAAGCAGAAAGACCCACTGGGCGCTGTCATGTGCCACAGCTCCTCATGGGTAGAAAAGTCAGCCCCTTCCTTAGAGAGAAACCTGCAACCTAATTGGCCCAACAAAAAAACAACATCAGGCTAAAGGATGCAGTATAACATAGAATTATGGAGGAGTCAAACTGATTTAACTCTGCAATTAAACAATTTAAATAAAGATCAAACAGTGAAAATGATTGTTTTTGCCACCAGAAGTACCAGAACTAAACAGCCCAAAACTGAGAGGTGCCGGATCCTGTTCCGGCAGGTTCTGGCTCAAATTAACCCACTGTCGTTGTTTGGATGTGCTATAACTGTTGAAACATGATGTTATCAAGGTCATTTCCTTAGTATGTGATGTTACAGTTCGACATGTCGTAAAAGTTGGAGCTTAGAGATAATGAGTTTCTAGTTTCACTAGTAATTACCAGTTACAGGGGCGTTAAAGGAGATGTTTCTCCAGTCGGATGCTGCTATTTACAAGATGTTATGAACACAGACAATAAATAAGTCTGAAGACAGACAACATAGTTGCATAACATACTCTCTTAAAGGGTTACTGCACTTCCTGATTTGGCCTTTGTTTTTTGTTTGTTTTTAATCCGTGCTCATTAAGAAATGCTAGCGGCCATGAACAAACCATATTAATTTGGGGACAGGTCGAAAACACATTAAACAATTAATGGACATTTAGCTAGCTGACTTGCTGTTGCTAGCTAATTTGTCCTGGGATATAAACATTGGGTTGTTATTTTACCTGAAATCCACAAGGTCCTTTTTTAAGTCTAGTCAGATGCTTGTTGACGCTCTAGTCAGACGATTGTTGACACTCTAGTCAGACGCTTGTTGACGCTCTAGTCAGACAGACGCTTGTTGACGCTCTAGTCAGACACTTGTTGACGCTCTAGTCAGACACTTGTTGACGATCTAGTCAGACGCTTGTTGACGCTCTACTCAGACGCTTGTTGACGCTCTAGTCAGATGCTTGTTGACGCTCTAGTCAGACGCTTGTTGACGCTCTAGTCAGACACTTGTTGACGCTCTAGTCAGACGCTTGTTGACGCTCTACTCAGACGCTTGTTGACGCTCTAGTCAGACGCTTGTTGACGCTCTAGTCAGTCAG
This sequence comes from Oncorhynchus nerka, assembly GCF_034236695.1. NCBI lineage: Eukaryota > Metazoa > Chordata > Actinopteri > Salmoniformes > Salmonidae > Oncorhynchus > Oncorhynchus nerka. Next base: position 4,945 of record NW_027037676.1, on the reverse strand, counting down.
ACGCTTGTTGACGCTCTAGTCAGTCAGACGCTTGTTGACGCTCTAGTCAGACGCTTGTTGACGCTCTAGTCAGACACTTGTTGACGCTCTAGTCAGACGCTTGTTGACGCTATAGTCAGACACTTGTTGACGCTCTAGTCAGACACTTGTTGACGCTCTAGTCAGACAATTGTTGACGCTCTAGTCAGACCCTTGTTGACGCTCTAGTCAGACGCTTGTTGACGCTCTAGTCAGACACTTGTTGACGCTCTAGTCAGTCAGACACTTGTTGACGCTCTAGTCAGTCAGACGCTTGTTGACGCTCTAGTCAGACACTTGTTGACGCTCTAGTCAGTCAGACACTTGTTGACGCTCTAGTCAGATGCTTGTTGACGCTCTAGTCAGACACTTGTTGACACTCTAGTCAGTCAGACGCTTGTTGACGCTCTAGTCAGACGCTTGTTGACGCTCTAGTCAGACACTTGTTGACGCTCTAGTCAGTCAGACGCTTGTTGACGCTCTAGTCAGACGCTTGTTGACGCTCTAGTCAGACACTTGTTGACGCTCTAGTCAGTCAGACGCTTGTTGACGCTCTAGTCAGACGCTTGTTGACGCTCTAGTCAGACACTTGTTGACGCTCTAGTCAGTCAGACGCTTGTTGACGCTCTAGTCAGACGCTTGTTGACGCTCTAGTCAGACACTTGTTGACGCTCTAGTCAGTCAGACGCTTGTTGACGCTCTAGTCAGACGCTTGTTGACGCTCTAGTTAGACGCTTGTTGACACTCTAGTCAGTCAGACACTTGTTGACGCTCTAGTCAGACACTTGTTGACACTCTAGTCAGTCAGACGCTTGTTGACGCTCTAGTTAGACGCTTGTTGACGCTCTAGTCAGTCAGACGCTTGTTGACGCTCTACTCAGACACTTAGGCTACACCAAATGTAGACATTTACATTACATTTAAGTCATTTAGCAGACGCTCTTATCCAGAGCGACTTACAAATTGGTGCATTCACCTTATGACCTCCAGTGGAACAGTAGTGCATCTAAATCTTTTCAGGGGGAGGGGGGGTGAGAGGGATTACTTTATCCTATCCTAGGTATTCCTTAAAGAGGTGGGGTTTCAGGTGTCTCCGGAAGGTGGTGATTGACTCCGCTGTCCTGGCGTCGTGAGGGAGTTTGTTCCACCATTGGGGGGCCAGAGCAGCGAACAGTTTTGACTGGGCTGAGCGGGAACTGTACTTCCTCAGTGGTAGGGAGGCGAGCAGGCCAGAGGTGGATGAACGCAGTGCCCTTGTTTGGGTGTAGGGCCTGATCAGAGCCTGGAGGTACTGAGGTGCCGTTCCCTCACAGCTCCGTAGGCAAGCACCATGGTCTTGTAGCGGATGCGAGCTTCAACTGGAAGCCAGTGGAGGGAGCGGAGGAGCGGGGTGACGTGAGAGAACTTGGGAAGGTTGAACACCAGACGGGCTGCGGCGTTCTGGATGAGTTGTAGGGGTTTAATGGCACAGGCAGGGAGCCCAGCCAACAGCGAGTTGCAGTAATCCAGACGGGAGATGACAAGTGCCTGGATTAGGACCTGCGCCGCTTCCTGTGTGAGGCAGGGTCGTACTTCTGCGGATGTTGTAGAGCATGAACCTACAGGAACGGGCCACCGCCTTGATGTTAGTTGAGAACGACAGGGTGTTGTCCAGGATCACGCCAAGGTTCTTAGCGCTCTGGGAGGAGGACACAATGGAGTTGTCAACCGTGATGGCGAGATCATGGAACGGGCAGTCCTTCCCCGGGAGGAAGAGCAGCTCCGTCTTGCCGAGGTTCAGCTTGAGGTGGTGATCCGTCATCCACACGGATATGTCTGCCAGACATGCAGAGATGCGATTCGCCACCTGGTCATCAGAAGGGGGAAAGGAGAAGATTAATTGTGTGTCGTCTGCATAGCAATGATAGGAGAGACCATGTGAGGTTATGACAGAGCCAAGTGACTTGGTGTATAGCGAGAATAGGAGAGGGCCTAGAACAGAGCCCTGGGGGACACCAGTGGTGAGAGCACGTGGTGTGGAGACGGATTCTCGCCACGCCACCTGGTAGGAGCGACCTGTCAGGTAGGACGCAATCCAAGCGTGGGCCGCGCCGGAGATGCCCAACTCGGAGAGGGTGGAGAGGAGGATCTGATGGTTCACAGTATCGAAGGCAGCCGATAGGTCTAGAAGGATGAGAGCAGAGGAGAGAGAGTTAGCTTTAGCAGTGCGGAGCGCCTCCGTGATACAGAGAAGAGCAGTCTCAGTTGAATGACTAGTCTTGAAACCTGACTGATTTGGATCAAGAAGGTCATTCTGAGAGAGATAGCGGGAGAGCTGGCCAAGGACGGCACGTTCAAGAGTTTTGGAGAGAAAAGAAAGAAGGGATACTGGTCTGTAGTTGTTGACATCGGAGGGATCGAGTGTAGGTTTTTTCAGAAGGGGTGCAACTCTCGCTCTCTTGAAGACGGAAGGGACGTAGCCAGCGGTCAGGGATGAGTTGATGAGCGAGGTGAGGTAAGGGAGGAGGTCTCCGGAAATGGTCTGGAGAAGAGAGGAGGGGATAGGGTCAAGCGGGCAGGTTGTAGGGCGGCCGGCCGTCACAAGACGCGAGATTTCATCTGGAGAGAGAGGGGAGAAAGAGGTCAGAGCACAGGGTAGGGCAGTGTGAGCAGAACCAGCGGTGCCGTTTGACTTAGCAAACGAGGATCGGATGTCGTCGACCTTCTTTTCAAAATGGTTGACGAAGTCATCTGCAGAGAGGGAGGAGGGGGAGGGGGAGGAGGATTCAGGAGGGAGGAGAAGGTTGCAAAGAGCTTCCTAGGGTTAGAGGCAGATGCTTGGAATTTAGAGTGGTAGAAAGTGGCTTTAGCAGCAGAGAGAGAAGAGGAAAATGTAGAGAGGAGGGAGTGAAAGGATGTCAGGTCCGCAGGGAGGCGAGTTTTCCTCCATTTCCGCTCGGCTGCCCGGAGCCCTGTTCTGTGAGCTCGCAATGAGTCGTCGAGCCACGGAGCGGGAGGGGAGGACCGAGCCGGCCTGGAGGATAGGGGACATAGAGAGTCAAAGGATGCAGAAAGGGAGGAGAGGAGGGTTGAGGAGGCAGAATCAGGAGATAGGTTGGAGAAGGTTTGAGCAGAGGGAAGAGATGATAGGATGGAAGAGGAGAGAGTAGCGGGGGAGAGAGAGCGAAGGTTGGGACGGCGCGATACCATCCGAGTAGGGGCAGTGTGGGAAGTGTTGGATGAGAGCGAGAGGGAAAAGGATACAAGGTAGTGGTCGGAGACTTGGAGGGAGTTGCAACGAGGTTAGTGGAAGAACAGCATCTAGTAAAGATGAGGTCGAGCGTATTTCCTGCCTTGTGAGTAGGGGGGAAGGTGAGAGGGTGAGGTCAAAAGAGGAGAGGAGTGGAAAGAAGGAGGCAGAGAGGAATGAGTCAAAGGTAGGCGTGGGGAGGTTAAAGTCGCCCAGAACTGTGAGAGGTGAGCCGTCCTCAGGAAAGGAGCTTATCAAGGCATCAAGCTCATTGATGAACTCTCCGAGGGAACCTGGAGGGCGATAAATGATAAGGATGTTAAGCTTGAAAGGGCTGGTAACTGTGACAGCATGGAATTCAAAGGAGGCGATAGACAGATTGGTAAGGGGAGAAAGAGAGAATGACCACTTGGGAGAGATGAGGATCCCGGTGCCACCACCCCGCTGACCAGAAGCTCTCGGGTGTGCGAGAACACGTGGGCAGACGAAGAGAGAGCAGTAGGAGTAGCAGTGTTGTCTGTGGTGATCCATGTTTCCGTCAGTGCCAAGAAGTCGAGGGACTGGAGGGAGACATAGGCGGAGATGAACTCTGCCTTGTTGGCCGCAGATCGGCAGTTCCAGAGGCTACCGGAGACCTGGAACTCCACGTGGGTCGTGCGCGCTGGGACCACCAGATTAGGGTGGCCGCGGCCACGCGGTGTGGAGCGTTTGTATGGTCTGTGCAGAGAGGAGAGAACAGGGATAGACAGACACATAGTTGACAGGCTACACAAGAGGCTACGCTAATGCAAAGGAGATTGGAATGACAAGTGGACTACACGTCACGAGTGTTCAGAGAGTTAAGCTTACGTAGCAAGAATCTTATTGACTAAAATGATTAAAATGATACAGTACTGCTGAAGTAGGCTAGCTGGCAGAGGCTGCGTTGTTGACTAAGTAGGCTAGTTGGCATTGGCTGCGTTGTTGACACTACACTAATCAAGTCGTTCCGTTGAGTGTAATAGTTTCTACTGTGCTGCTATTCGGGGCTAGCTGGCTAGCTAGCAGTGTTGATTACGTTACGTTGCGTTAAAAGAACGACAATAGCTGGCTAACTAACCTAGGAAATCGCTCTAGACTACACAATTATCTTTGATACAAAGACGGCTATGTAGCTAGCTATGTAGCTAGCTACGATCAAACAAATCAAGCCGTTGTACTGTAATGAAATGAAATAAAAAAATGTGATACCTGTGGAGCGACGAGAAATCACGACCCAGTTGTTGAGTGCAGAAGTTCTGTTCGGTAGACATGTTGGCTAGCTGTTGGCTAGCTAGCAGAGTCTCCTATGTTAAGGGCGACATAAAACTACACACTCTAAACCACAATTATCTTGGGTACGAGACAGCAAAACAACTATGTAGCTAGCTAACACTACACTAATCAAGTCGTTCAGTTGAGTGTAATGGTTGTGATGCTAATCGGTGGACGGTGGACTAGCTAGCGATGGGCGTTAGCTAGCTGGCTAGCTGCAGGGCAGTGTAGACTGCGTTAGGACGACGAAATACGATAATTACGTAATATCTATGATACAAAGGCGGCTGTGTAGCTAGCTAGGAAGAAATTGATAAGATTAGACAAATCAAACCGTTGTACTATAATGAAATGTAATGAAATGTAATACTACCTGCGGACCGAGTGCAGATGCGACCGCTCGCT
>NW_027037675.1:10869-21464 GCF_034236695.1 Oncorhynchus nerka | reverse complement strand
CTCCTCTCTCCTGACTGTACCACAGTTAGCCTAGTGTTCCCCCATCTCCTGACTGTACCACAGTTAGCCTGTGTTCCCTCTCTTCCTGACTGAACCACAGTTAGCCTGTGTTCCCCCATCTCCTGACTGTACCACAGTTAGCCTGTGTTTCCCCATCTCCCTGACTGTACCACAGTTAGCCTGTGTTTCCCCATCTCCTGACTGGTACCACAGTTAGCCTGTGTTTCCCCATCTCCCTGAGTGTACCACAGTTAGCCTGTGTTTACCTCTCTCCTGACGGTACCACAGTTAGCCTGTGTTTCCTCTCTCCCTGTTTCCCATCTCCTGACTGTACCACAGTTAGCCTGACCCCTCCTGTCTCAGCCTCCAGTATTTATGCTGCAGTAGTTTATGTGTCGGGGGCTAGGGTCAGTTTGTTATATCTGGAGTACTTCTCCTGTCCTATTCGGTGTCCTGTGTGTGAATCTAAGTGTGCGTTCTCTAATTCTCTCCTTCTCTCTTTCTTTCTCTCTCTCGGAGGACCTGAGCCCTAGGACCGTGCCCCAGGACTACCTGACATGATGACTCCTTGCTGTCCCCAGTCCACCTGGCCGTGCTGCTGCTCCAGTTTCAACTGTTCTGCCTTATTATTATTCGACCATGCTGGTCATTTATGAACATTTGAACATCTTGGCCATGTTCTGTTATAATCTCCACCCGGCACAGCCAGAAGAGGACTGGCCACCCCACATAGCCTGGTTCCTCTCTAGGTTTCTTCCTAGGTTTTGGCCATTCTAGGGAGTTTTTCCTAGCCACCGTGCTTCTACACCTACATTTCTTGCTGTTTGGGGTTTTAGGCTGGGTTTCTGTACAGCACTTTGAGATATCAGCTGATGTACGAAGGGCTATATAAATACATTTGATTTGAATTGATTTGATTATGGTTTCCCTCTCTCCCTGACTGTACCACAGTTAGCCTGTGTTTCCCTCTCTCCCTGACTGTACCACAGTTAGCCTGTGTTTCCCCATCTCCCTGACTGTACCACAGTTAGCCTGTGTTTCCCCATCTCCCTGACTGTACCACAGTTAGCCTGTGTTTCCCTCTCTCCCTGACTGTACCACAGTTAGCCTGTGTTTCCCCATCTCCCTGACTGTACCACAGTTAGCCTGTGTTTCCCCATCTCCCTGACTGTACCACAGTTAGCCTGTGTTTCCCTCTCTCCCTGACTGTACCACAGTTAGCCTGTGTTTCCCTCTCTCTCTGACTGTACCACAGTTAGCCTGTGTTTCCCCATCTCCCTGACTGTACCACAGTTAGCCTGTGTTTCCCCATCTCCCTGACTGTACCACAGTTAGCCTGTGTTTCCCTCTCTCCCTGACTGAACCACAGTTAGCCTGTGTTCCCCCATCTCCCTGACTGTACCACAGTTAGCCTGTGTTTCCCCATCTCCCTGACTGTACCACAGTTAGCCTGTGTTTCCCTCTCTCCCTGACTGAACCACAGTTAGCCTGTGTTCCCCCATCTCCCTGACTGTACCACAGTTAGCCTGTGTTTCCCTCTCTCTCTGACTGTACCACAGTTAGCCTGTGTTTCCCCATCTCCCTGACGGTACCACAGTTAGCCTGTGTTTCCCTCTCTCCCTGTTTCCCCATCTCCCTGACTGTACCACAGTTAGCCTGACCCCTCCTGTCTCAGCCTCCAGTATTTATGCTGCAGTAGTTTATGTGTCGGGGGGCTAGGGTCAGTTTGTTATATCTGGAGTACTTCTCCTGTCCTATTCGGTGTCCTGTGTGAATCTAAGTGTGCGTTCTCTAATTCTCTCCTTCTCTCTTTCTTTCTCTCTCTCGGAGGACCTGAGCCCTAGGACCGTGCCCCAGGACTACCTGACATGATGACTCCTTGCTGTCCCCAGTCCACCTGGCCGTGCTGCTGCTCCAGTTTCAACTGTTCTGCCTTATTATTCGACCATGCTGGTCATTTATGAACATTTGAACATCTTGGCCATGTTCTGTTATAATCTCCACCCGGCACAGCCAGAAGAGGACTGGCCACCCACATAGCCTGGTTCCTCTCTAGGTTTCTTCCTAGGTTTTGGCCATTCTAGGGAGTTTTTCCTAGCCACCGTGCTTCTACACCTACATTTCTTGCTGTTTGGGGTTTTAGGCTGGGTTTCTGTACACAGCACTTTGAGATATCAGCTGATGTACGAAGGGCTATATAAATACATTTGATTTGATTGATTTGATTATGGTTTCCCTCTCTCCCTGACTGTACCACAGTTAGCCTGTGTTTTCCTCTCTCCTGACTGTACCACAGTTAGCCTGTGTTTCCCCATCTCCCTGACTGTACCACAGTTAGCCTGTGTTTCCCATCTCCTGACTGTACCACAGTTAGCCTGTGTTTCCCTCTCTCTGACTGTACCACAGTTAGCCTGTGTTTCCCCATCTCCTGACTGTACCCACAGTTAGCCTGTGTTTCCCCATCTCCCTGACTGTACCCACAGATTAGCCTGTGTTTCCCTCTCTCCCTGACTGTACCATTGTAGTTAGCCTGTGTTTCCTCTCTCTCTGACTGTACCACAGTTAGCCTGTGTTTCCCCATCTCCCTGACTGTACCACAGTTAGCCTGTGTTTCCCCATCTCCCTGACTGTACCACAGTTAGCCTGTGTTTTCCTCTCTCCCCTGAACCACAGTTAGCCTGTGACCCCCCATCTCCCTGACTGTACCACAGTTAGCCTGTGTTCCCCCCATCTCCCCTGACTGTACCACAGTTAGCCTGTGTTTCTCTTCCCGACTGAACCACAGTTAGCCTGTTTCCCCCATCTCCTGACTGTACCACAGTTAGCCTGTGTTTCCCCTCTCTCTGACTGTACCACAGTTAGCCTGTGTTTCCCCATCTCCTGACTGTACCACAGTTAGCCTGTGTTTCCTCTCCCTGACTGTACCACAGTTAGCCTGTGTTTCCCCATCTCCCTGACTACCACAGTTAGCCTGTGTCCCCACCTGACTGTACCACAGTTAGCCTGTGTTTCCCTCCTGACGGTCAGTTAGCCTGTTTTCCCCCCATCTCCCTGACTGTACCACAGTTAGCCTGACCCCTCCTGTCTCAGCCTCCAGTATTTATGCTGCAGTAGTTTATGTGTCGGGGGGCTAGGGTCAGTTTGTTATATCTGGAGTACTTCTCCTGTCCTATTCGGTGTCCTGTGTGAATCTAAGTGTGCGTTCTCTACCTCTCCTTCTCTCTTCTTTCTCTCTCTCGAGGACCTGAGCCCTAGGACCGTGCCCCCAGGACTACCTGACATGATGACTCCTTGCTGTCCCCAGTCCAATTTGGCCGTGCTGTTGCCCAGTTTCAACTGTTCTGCCTATTATTATTCGACCATGCTGGTCATTTATGAACATTTGAACATCTTGGCCATGTTCTGTTATAATCTCCACCCGCACAGCCAGAAGAGGATCAGCCACCCCACATAGCCTGGTTCCTCTCTAGGTTTCTTCCTAGGTTTTGGCCATTCTAGGGAGTTTTTCCTAGCCACCGTGCTTCTACACCTACATTTCTTGCTGTTTGGGGTTTTAGGCTGGGTTTCTGTACAGCACTTTGAGATATCAGCTGATGTACGAAGGGCTATATAAATACATTTGATTTGACTTGATTTGATTTTGGTTTCCTCTCTCCCTGACTGTACCACAGTTAGCCTGTGTTTCCCTCTCTCCTGACTGTACCACAGTTAGCCTGTGTTTCCCCATCTCCCTGACTGTACCACAGTTAGCCTGTGTTTCCCCATCTCCCTGACTGTACCACAGTTAGCCTGTGTTTCCCTCTCTCCTGACTGTACCACAGTTAGCCTGTGTTTCCCCATCTCCCTGACTGTACCACAGTTAGCCTGTGTTTCCTCTCTCTCTGACTGTACCACAGTTAGCCTGTGTTTCCCCATCTCCCTGACTGTACCACAGTTAGCCTGTTTTTCCCCATCTCCTGACTGTACCACAGTTAGCCTGTGTTTCCTCTCCCTGACTGTACCACAGTTAGCCTGTGTTTACCTCTCTCCCTGACTGTACCACAGTTAGCCTGTGTTTACCTCTCTCCTGACTGTACCACAGTTAGCCTGTGTTTTCCATCTCCCGACTGTACCACAGTTAGCCTGTGTTCCCCATCTCCTGACTGTACCACAGTTAGCCTGTGTTTCCCTCTCCCTGACTGTACCACAGTTAGCCTGTGTTTCCCTACTCCCTGACTGTACCACAGTTAGCCTGTGTTTACCTCTCTCCCTGACTGTACCACAGTTAGCCTGTGTTTTCCCATCTCCCGGACTGTACCACAGTTAGCCTGTGTTCCCTCTCTCCCTGACTGTACCACAGTTAGCCTGTGTTTACCTCTCCCTGACTGTACCACAGTTAGCCTGTGTTTCCCTCTCTCCCTGACTGTACCACAGTTAGCCTGTGTTTACCTCTCTCTCCCTGACTGTACCACAGTTAGCCTGTATTTCCCTCTCTCCCTGACTGAACCACAGTTAGCCTGTGTTTCCCCATCTCCCTGACTGTACCACAGTTAGCCTGTGTTTCCCTCTCTCCCTGACTGTACCACAGTTAGCCTGCGTTTCCCCATCTCCCTGACTGTACCACAGTTAGCCTGTGTTTCCCTCTCTCCCTGACTGTACCACAGTTAGCCTGCGTTTCCCCATCTCCCCTGACTGTACCACAGTTAGCCTGTGTGTTTACCCTCTCCCTGACTGTACCACAGTTAGCCTGTGTTTCCCGCTCTCCCTGACTGTACCACAGTTAGCCTGTGTTTCCCTCTCTCCCTGACTGTACCACAGTTAGCCTGTGTTTACCTCTCTCCCTGACTGTACCACAGTTAGCCTGTGTTTACCTCTCTCCCTGACTGTACCACAGTTAGGGTCCACTGCTGACACGCAGCAGCCTTCCGCTCTTTCACCAGCTACACAAACAATGTTAGAGGACGAGAGAGACAGAGAACGGTGCACTGACCAACCAGGGGAAAGTCATCTGACTCTGTGTGACAAGCACCTGCTAGTTAGAATAGAGGCTTCTGGGAAAAGGAAAGGAATGGTGGAAAAAGGAAACATAATTTTTTTTCATGAGCGAACAGAGTGGATTTCATGGCAAAACAAACATGGCTATTTTGGACTTTCATGGTTCAAGCGAGGAACATCCTGGACTTTCCACTCACATAAGTTTTGGCCGGTGTTTTCTCCTCCTGCTCCCATTGTTTGGCAGTGACTTGACAAAACACAATCTTTTAGCTCCAGGACACTTAGACTCAGTCGCCTGCGAAGCCAAAACCCGTAGCCTCACAATATCAATGCACTAAAAAGATCTCTCTGTGAGAGGGAACCAGCTTGTAGATAGGACGAGCGAGGGCACTCTGAAGAAAGCGCTTGTCAAGATCATGAAACAAGAGAGAGATACTTTTTCTCCTGTTCACTTAGCATTCGCTTGGCAGGTTTTTTTCTTGAGATCTGCTTTCATCAGGTTTTTAAATCTTGCAGCCTTCATCACGGAATAAAAAAAGCTCTTTAAGAGAGTGTCAACAGCTTCAGGCACTTTTTCTCCTGTTCAGGCCTATTAACCCTTCAGGAGAACCGACTGCCGACACACCCAGAGATAGGGAGGCCTGATCGGGTTACAAGGCCAGTACAATGGGGCTAATGCTGTTATTTATGGCTGGGCCCTAATGTCTCAAGGCTTAGTCGACCGTAGGAGGTCAAAGGTAGAGACAAGTAACTGCAGGGGTATGTCTGTCTTGATTGACAGCCTTGTAAACCAACCCTCATCCTCAAGGATTTGAAGAAGGCTGGAGGGGGAGTGATTCTCTCTCCTCCCTCCTTACACAGAGGAGGAGGGTTGAAGAAGGCTGGAGGGGGAGTGATTCTCTCCTCCTCTCCTTTACACAGAGGAGGAGGGTTGAAGAAGGCTGGAGAGGGGGAGTGATTCTCTCCTCCTCCTTTACACAGAGGAGGAGGGTTGAAGAAGGCTGGAGAGGGAGAGGGATTCTCTCCTCTCCTTTACACAGAGGAGGAGGGTTGAAGAAGGCTGGAGAGGGAGAGGGATTTCTCCTCCTCTCCTTTACACAGAGGAGGAGGGTTGAAGAAGGCTGGAGAGGGAGAGGGGATTCTCTCCTCCTCTCCTTTACACAGAGGAGGAGGGTTGAAGAAGGCTGGAGAGGGGAGTGATTTCTCCTCCTCTCCTTTACACAGAGGAGGAGGGTTGAAGAAGGCTGGAGAGAGGATTCTCTCCTCCTCTCCTTTACACAGAGGAGGAGGGTTGAAGAAGGCTGGAGAGGGAGAGGGATCTTCTCCTCCTCTCCTTTACACAGAGGAGGAGGGTTGAATTGATAGAGAGGGAGAGGGATTCTCTCCTCCTCTCCTTTACACAGAGGAGGAGGGTTGAAGAAGGCTGAGAGGGAGAGGATTCTCTCCTCTCCTTTACACAGAGGAGGAGGGTTGGAGTGATAGAGAGGGAGAGGGATTCTCTCCTCCTCTCCTTTACACAGAGGAGGAGGGTTGGAGTGATAGAGAGGGAGAGGGATTCTCTCCTCCTATACACAGAGGAGGAGGGTTGAGTGATAGAGAGGGATGTGTCTGACTGAGACACGGACTGTTTTCCCACTGTTTGCCCTGTGTCTAGACCCACGGTCAACTCAGCAGACCAATAAAAAGGCAGGCCATTGTAGTAGCAGAAACAGAGCACAGGTCTAAAAATACTGAAGAAAGGCTGCACTGTGTGGTGGAGGCGTGGAGCATTGAAGGCATTGAAATACCTCTGTATACGTTCCAGGGCTCCTCTGACCCCGTTTGCCCCCGCTAGAGTTCCCTCTCTAACACTGTGACCCTGTGCAGTTAAAGGGAAAGGTTTTTGGACTTTGTGGAAGGAAACATGCAAATAGGAGTTGTGACCCTTGTGGAATGCACTAGCATACAAACGCTTAATTCATTGTGTGTGTGTGTGTGTGTTTGTTGGTGTGTGTGTGTGTGTGTGTGTGTGTGTGTGTGAGGGGGGGGGGGTAAATACATAAATAAAACATAAATCTGGGGTTTTGATCAAAGTTTTACGGGAATCGTTTGATGTGAGCACGAACGCATATTACAAGAAGTCCAGTGTATTTTAATGCTGATTATGTGTCTGAACCGTTGGCCAGACTTCATCCGTGTCTATGTCTAGAGTGATCAAAGACAATCTCCCAGACCTGCTGCTTTCTTCCCTCTCCTATTAGCCCAGGGAGGAGGCATGACCGCATGCCTCCCCATCCCCAGACTTCAATCACATTTACCCAAACCTCCCGTGACCAGTTTATTCCGGTTTGCAGGTTCCTGTTGACCCTTGCCTGTTCCATTGTCCAGTCAAGAGTCTGCAGCCTATCCAGAGGTTCTCTGGGCAATTCCTGCTGACTAACGCTGCCCTGCTAGGCTGTTACACACAGCTTGATGGATTTTTCTCCTCTTTAGCTTAAAACTCCACAAGAAATATGGAGCGTCAACAGAGACCCAGCTAAGCAATCTCTCTCAAAACTCCCAGAATACATTACACTGCCAGCAGCCCGGATCGATCGCCTGCCTATCTGTTGAAAGAAGAACTGTCCTCCTCTCCCATACAAACCTAGAAGCTAAAGATCTAGCAGAATGGATACTATAGTAAAGGCCCTATCGGATAGAAATGGTGTGCTTTTGTCACTGTGATGATGAAGGGTAGGCAATCCCAGACTGTTTCAGACTGTTTCAGACACACTGGCTGACAGACTGGAACGCCGCTGTGTGCTGCTTTCAAAGGGCTCGCTAGAGCAGAGCGAGAGAAAGAGAGACAGAAAGAAAGGGAGGGGGAGAGGAGGAAGAGAGAGATGGAGACAGAGAAAGAGAGAGAGAGAGAGAAAGAGAAAGAGAGAGAGAGAGAGAGAGAGAGAGAGAGAGAGACAGAGAGAGAGAGAGAATGAGAGAGCACTTTGAAATCTGATGACAGTGAATATGTAATTACTGAAATTGCCCAGTTAATCACAAATGCAGACTGGTTTAATGCGGCCCGTGAGACGACGCATGTTCATGTCCCAGCACTGAAAATACCCCTACAATCGTCCACTTGCCACACACACACACACACACACACACACACACACACACACACACACACACACACACACACACACACACACACACACACACACACACACACACACACACACATTAAATGAATAACTTTGCTAAAAGTCCTTACAAACATTAGACCTTGGGCGATGAATGAAACCCATTTCAGACAAGACTTAGAGTGTGGATGGTTGAACAGACGTTCCAACCACAGTGCAATACTGCATTATTGGCCTGCCCACTACAGCTGAGCTTGTGCATTCTGTATCGCTATAGTAACAAGGCCTTTTCAAACAGATAGGAGGAGAAAATGAAATGAGAATGGTTCAGTCATTCACCGTAACAGAACAAAACCCCACCGGCTTTAGAAACACACCGTAAGAAAAGTGTAAGCAATAAAGTTGAGCTCACACACCTCTTCCTCCACATACAGTGGACTGCTGACAGCCTGATAGCATCAAGGCCTAGATATTACCCTTTGCCTCACTGCCTCCCTGCCTCCATCCCGCCTTCCCCTTGTAGGTGACTCTCTCTCTCTGTGTGTGTGTGTGTGTGTGTGTGTGTGTGTGTGTGTGTGTGTGTGTGTGTGTGTGTGTGTGTGTGTGTGTACAGCGCCCACAGAAAGTATTCACACCCCTTGACTTTTTCCACATTTTGATGTGTTGCAGCTTGAATTGAAATGGATTAAAGGTAGATGTTGTCCACTGGCCTATACATAATACCCCGTAATTTCAAAGTGGATTTATGTTTTTGGAATTTTTTACAAATGAATAAAAACTGAAAAGTTGACATGTCTTGAGTCAATTAGATTTCAACCCCTTTGTTATGGCAAGCCTAAATAAGTTCAGGAGTAAAAATGTGCTTAACAAGTCACATAATAAGCTGTATGGACTCACTCTGGGGGCAATAATAATGTTTAACATGATTTTGGATTGACTACCCCACGCATACAATTACAATTAGCATACAATTAGCTATAAGGTAGATGAGTAAAGAAAAAGCAGACTTTGAATATCCCTTTGAACATGGTGAAGTTATTAATTACACTTTGGACGGTGTATCAATACACCCAGTCACTACAAAGATACAAGCACCCTTCCTAACTCAGTTGCCGGAGAGGAAGGAAACCACTCAGGGATTTTACCATGAGGCCAATGGTGACTTTGAAACAGTTCCAGAGTGTAATGGCTGTGATAGGAGAAAACTGAGGATGGATCAACAACATTGTAGTTACTCCACAATACTAACCTAAATGACAGAGTATAATAGCTGTGATAGGAGAACACTGAGGATGGATCAACAACATTGTAGTTACTCCACAATACTAACCTAAATGACAGAGTGAAAAGAACTCTCCTGTGCAGAATAAACAATATTCCAAAACATTCATAGGTTTGCAAAACGGCACTAGAGCTAAGCACAGGCAAATCCTAGAGGAAAATCTGGTTCAGTCTGCTTTCCAACACTGGAAGACAAATTCACCATTCAGCCGGACAATAACCTAAAACAAGGACAAAGGAGGAGAAGAGGAAAAAGAGGAAAAAGGAGAAACCTACACACTGCTCTTGCTAGTATCTCTGCTCTATATTATGCTTTACGTATCGGCCTCAAGGCCTTCGTCAAAAGCTCTGATGAAGGCCTTGAGGCGGATACATAAAGCTTAATAAAGAACAGTGTGTAGGTTTCTTAGCTTTCTCATCTTATTCAACTGTTACCATGCACCTGCAACAAAGAACGCTCAGATGTTCGAGTGCCTTTTAAATGTTGATTTAAATTGGCTCGAAAATCTATAGCAAGACTTGAAAATGGCTGTCTAGCGATGATCAACAACAAATTTGACAGAGCTAAAAAAAAAAATCAAAGGAATAATTGTGCAAAAATTGTACAATCCAGGTGTGTAAAGCTCTCAGAGACTTACCCAGAAAGACGCACCGCTGTAATCACTCTCAGAGACTTACCCAGAAAGACGCACCGCTGTAATCACTCTCAGAGACTTACCCAGAAAGACGCACCGCTGTAATCACTCTCAGAGACTTACCCAGAAAGACGCACCGCTGTAATCACTCTCAGAGACTTACCCAGAAAGACTCACAGCTGTAATCGTTGCCAGATGTGATTGTAACATGTATTGACTCAGGGGTATGAATACTTATGTAAATGAGATATTTCTGTATTTAATTTTCAATACATTTGCAAACATTTCTAAAAACTATTTTTCACTTTGTCATTATTGGGTATTGTGTGTAGATGGGTGAAAACAAATATATTTAAACCATTTTGAATTCAGGCTGTACCATAACAAAATGTGGACTCAGTCAAGGGGTATGAATACTTTCTGAAGGCACTGTATCTATGTGTGTGTCTGTATGCACGCATGCATGCGTATGTTGTGTGTGGAATGATTGAGTGCACATATGGTCTGCTCTGACAGGTCAACAGAAATCTCCCCAGTATCCCCCTGGTGTATATATCTGGTAATCTGGACACCGGTCCCTGCACAGCCACCTTCACCACACCGT
>NW_027037675.1:0-10369 GCF_034236695.1 Oncorhynchus nerka | reverse complement strand
GAGGCAGAATGGTGGTGTCATCTATAGAGGCAGAATGGTGGTGTCATCTATAGAAAGCAGAATGGTGGTGTCATCTATAGAGGCAGAATGGTGGTGTCATCTATAGAGGCAGAATGGTGGTGTCATCTATAGAGGCAGAATGGTGGTGTCATCTATAGAGGCAGAATGGTGGTGTCATCTATAGAGGCAGAATGGTGGGAATATCTATAGAGGCAGAATTGTAGTGTCATCTATAGAGGCAGAATGGTGGTGTCATCTATAGAGGCAGAATGGTGGTGTCATCTATAGAGGCAGAATGTTGGTGTCATCTATACAGGCAGAATGGTGACAATCTATAGAGGCAGAATGGTGGGAATATCTATAGAGATAGGATGGTAGTATCATCTATAGAGTCAGAATGGTAGTATCATCTATAGAGTCAGAATGCAGAATGGAGTAGTGTCATCTAGAGGCGATAGTGGTGGCATCTATAAGTGATGGTGGTGTCATCTAGAAGGCAGGAATGGTGGGAATATCTATAGAAGCAGAAGATGGTAGTGATTCATCTATAGAGGCAGACTGAGTAGTGTCGTAATGTATAGAGCCAGAGATGTTGATGTCATCTATAGAGAAGTCAGAATGGTAGTATCATCTATAGAGGCAGAATGGTAGTGTCATCTATAGAGGCAGAATGGTAGTGTCATCTATAGAGGCAGAATGGTAGTGTCATCTATAGAGGCAGAATGGTGGTGTCATCTATAGAGGCAGAATGGTAGTGTAATCTATAGAGGCAGAATGGTAGTGTCATCTATAGAGGCAGAATGGTAGTATCATCTATAGAGGCAGATTGGTAGTGTCATCTATAGAGTCAGAATGGTAGTATCATCTATAGAGGCAGAATGGTAGTGTCATCTATAGAGTCAGAATGGTAGTATCATCTATAGAGGCAGAATGGTAGTGTCATCTATAGAGGCAGAATGGTAGTATCATCTATAGAGGCAGATTGGTAGTGTCATCTATAGAGTCAGAATGGTAGTATCATCTATAGAGGCATAATGGTAGTGTCATCTATAGAGTCAGAATGGTAGTATCATCTATAGAGGCAGAATGGTAGTGTCATCTATAGAGGCAGAATGGTAGTGTAATCTATAGAGGCAGAATGGTAGTGTCATCTATAGAGTCAGAATGGTAGTATCATCTATAGAGGCAGAATGGTAGTGTCATCTATAGAGTCAGAATGGTAGTATCATCTATAGAGGCAGAATGGTAGTGTCATCTATAGATGCAGAATGGTAGTGTCATCTATAGAGTCAGAATGGTAGTGTCATCTATAGAGTCAGAATGGTAGTATCATCTATAGAGGCAGAATGGTAGTATCATCTATAGAGTCAGAATGGTAGTATCATCCTAGAGTCAGAATGGGTAATTATCATCTAGAGTCAGAATGGTGGTGTATCATCTATAGAGTCAGAATGGTATTATCATCTGCAGAGGTCAGATGGTAGAATCCATCTATGAGACGGAATGGTAGTATCATCCCCTGCATAGAGGCAAAAAATTGTATCAGCTTTAACGATTGTGGTAGAGGTGGCTGTGCAGGGACCGGTGTCCAGATTACCAGATATATACACCAGGGGGATACTGGGGAGATTTCTGTTGACCTGTCAGAGCAGACCATATGTGCACTCAATCATTCCACACACAACATACGCATGCATGCGTGCATACAGACACACACATAGATACAGTGCCTTCAGAAAGTATTCATACCCCTTGACTGAGTCCACATTTTGTTATGGTACAGCCTGAATTCAAAATGGTTTAAATATATTTGTTTTCACCCATCTACACACAATACCCAATAATGACAAAGTGAAAAATAGTTTTTAGAAATGTTTGCAAATGTATTGAAAATTAAATACAGAAATATCTCATTTACATAAGTATTCATACCCCTGAGTAATTCATACCCCTGCTGTGAGTCAATACATGTTACAATCACATCTGGCAACTCTGATGATACAGCTGTCTTTCTGAAGTCTTTCTGGTCTTTCTGGGTAAGTAAGTCTCTGAGTGATTACAGCGGTGCGTCTTTCTGGAAGTCTCTGGGAAGTGATTACAGCGGTGCGTCTTTCTGGGTAAGTCTCTGAGAGTGATTACAGCGGTGCTCTGTCTTTCTGGGTAAGTCTCTGAGTGATTACAGCGGTGTGTCTTTGATTGCTGCGTCTTTCTGTAAGTCTCTGAGAGTGATTACAGCTGTGCGTCTTTCTGGGTAAAGTCTCCTGGGAGCTTTTTCTGGGTAAGTCTCTGACACCTGGATCTCTGAGAGTGATTACAATTTTTTGCACTCTGAATTATTCTTTCTTTGATTTTTCTTTTAGCTCTGTGATTACAGCGGTGCGTCTTTCTGGGTGAATTTGTTGCGGTGTGTCTTTCTGGGTAGAGTCTCTGAGTGGGAGATTACACAGCGGTCGTCTTTCAGGTAAGTCTCTGAGTGATTACATCGCTTTCTGGGTAGACAGCCATTTTCAGCTGTGCGATCTTTCTCGGGTGATCTCTGCTATCTCTGAGATTTCTTTCTAGGTAGTCTCTGAGTCGAAGTCTCTGAGAGTGATTACAGCAGTGCGTCTTTCTGAGTAAGTCTCTGATGATTAAAGTCTCTGCACTGCGTCTTTCCTCTGAACATCTCTTTCTAGGTAAGTCTCTGTTTACAGCGGTGCGTCTTTCTAGGTAAGTCTCTGCAGGCGGTGCATGGTATTACAGTTGATTACAGCGGGTCGTCTTTCACAGGTAAAATTACAGGAGTGATTACAGGCGGTCTGCGTCTTTCTGGGTAAAGATGAAAGCTAAGAAACAGCAAGTCTCTGACACTGTTCTTTATCTCTGAGAGTACAGCTTTTCTGGATCTCTGTATCCGCCTCAAGGCCTTCATCAGAGCTTTTGACAAAGAAGGCCTTGAGGCGTCATCAAAGCATAATATAAACAGAGATAAGCTTTATGTATCCGCCTCAAGGCCTTCATCAGAGCTTTTGACGAAGGCCTTGAGGCCGATACGTAAAGCATAATATAGAGCAGAGATACTAGCAAGAGCAGTGTGTAGGTTTCTCCTTTTTCCTCTTTTTCCTCTTCTCCTCCTTTGTCCTTGTTTTAGGTTATTGTCCGGCTGAATGGTGAATTTGTCTTCCAGTGTTGGAAAGCAGACTGAACCAGATTTTCCTCTAGGATTTGCCTGTGCTTAGCTCTAGTGCCGTTTTGCAAACCTATGAATGTTTTGGAATATTGTTTATTCTGCACAGGCTTTCTTCTTTTCACTCTGTCATTTAGGTTAGTATTGTGGAGTAACTACAATGTTGTTGATCCATCCTCAGTGTTCTCCTATCACAGCTATTATACTCTGTCATTTAGGTTAGTATTGTGGAGTAACTACAATGTTGTTGATCCATCCTCAGTTTTCTCCTATCACAGCCATTACACTCTGGAACTGTTTCAAAGTCACCATTGGCCTCATGGTAAAATCCCTGAGTGGTTTCCTTCCTCTCCGGCAACTGAGTTAGGAAGGGTGCTTGTATCTTTGTAGTGACTGGGTGTATTGATACACCGTCCAAAGTGTAATTAATAACTTCACCATGTTCAAAGGGATATTCAAAGTCTGTTTTTTCTTTACTCATCTACCGTATAGCTAATTGTATGCTAATTGTAATTGTATGCGTGGGGTAGTCAATCCAAAATCATGTTAAACATTATTAATGCCCCCAGAGTGAGTCCATACAGCTTATTATGTGACTTGTTAAGCACATTTTTACTCCTGAACTTATTTAGGCTTGCCATAACAAAGGGGTTGAAATCTAATTGACTCAAGACATGTCAACTTTTCAGTTTTTATTCATTTGTAAAAAATTCCAAAAACATAAATCCACTTTGAAATTACGGGGTATTATGTATAGGCCAGTGGACAACATCTACCTTTAATCCATTTCAATTCAAGCTGCAACACATCAAAATGTGGAAAAAGTCAAGGGGTGTGAATACTTTCTGTGGGCGCTGTACACACACACACACACACACACACACACACACACACACACACACACACACACACACACACACACACAGAGAAAGTCACCTACAAGGGGAAGGCGGGATGGAGGCAGGAGGCAGTGAGGCAAGAGGTAATATCTAGGCCTTGATGCTATCAGGCTGTCAGCAGTCCACTGTATGTGGAGGAAGAGGTGTGTGAGCTCAACTTTATTGCTTACACTTTTCTTACGGTGTGTTTCTAAAGCCGGTGGGGTTTTGTTCTGTTACGGTGAATGACTGAACCATTCTCATTTCATTTTCTCCTCCTATCTGTTTGAAAAGGCCTTGTTACTATAGCGATACAGAATGCACAAGCTCAGCTGTAGTGGGCAGGCCAATAATGCAGTATTGCACTGTGGTTTAGACGTCTGTTCAGCCATACACTCTAAGTCTTGTCTGAAATGGGTTTCATTCATGCTTTAAGGTCTAATGTTTGTAAGGACTTTTAGCAAAGTTATTCATTTAATGTGTGTGTGTGTGTGTGTGTGTGTGTGTGTGTGTGTGTGTGTGTGTGTGTGTGTGTGTGTGTGTGTGTGTGTGTGTGTGTGTGTGTGTGTGTGTGTGTGGCAGAGTGGACGATTGTAGGGTATTTTCAGTGCTGGGACATGAACATGCGTCGTCTCACGGCCGCATTAAACCAGTCTGCATTTGTGATTAACTGGGCAATTTCAGTAATTACATATTCACTGTCATCAGATTTCAAAGTGCTCTCTCATTCTCTCACTCTCTCTCTCTCTCTCTCTCTCTCTCTCTCTCTCTCTCTCTCTCTCTCTCTTTCTCTTTCTCTCTCTCTCTCTCTTTCTCTGTCTCCATCTCTCTCTTCCTCCTCTCCCCCTCCCTTTCTTTCTGTCTCTCTTTCTCTCGCTCTGCTCTAGCGAGCCCTTTGAAAGCAGCACACAGCGGCATTCCAGTCTGTCAGCCAGTGTGTCTGAAACAGTCTGAAACAGTCTGGGATTGCCTACCCTTCATCATCACAGTGACAAAAGCACACCATTTCTATCCGATAGGGCCTTTACTATAGTATCCATTCTGCTAGATCTTTAGCTTCTAGGTTTGTATGGGAGAGGAGGACAGTTCTTCTTTCAACAGATAGGCAGGTGATCGATCCGGGCTGCTGGCAGTGTAATGTATTCTGGGAGTTTTGAGAGAGATTGCTTAGCTGGGTCTCTGTTGACGCTCCATATTTCTTGTGGAGTTTTAAGCTAAAGAGGAGAAAAATCCATCAAGCTGTGTAACAGCCTAGCAGGGCAGCGTTAGTCAGCAGGAATTGCCCAGAGAACCTCTGGATAGGCTGCAGACTCTTGACTGGACAATGGAACAGGCAGGGTCAGCAGGAACCTGCAAACCGGAATAAACTGGTCACGGGAGGTTTGGGTAAATGTGATTGAAGTCTGGGGATGGGGAGGCATGCGGTCATGCCTCCTCCTGGGCTAATAGGAGAGGGAAGAAAGCAGCAGGTCTGGGAGATTGTCTTTGATCACTCTAGACATGAACACGGATGAAGTCTGGCCAACGGTTCAGACACATAATCAGCATTAAAATACACTGGACTTCTTGTAATATGCGTTCGTGCTCACATCAAACGATTCCCGTAAAACTTTGATCAAAACCCCAGATTTATGTTTTATTTATGTATTTACCCCCCCCCCCCCTCACACACACACACACACACACACACCAACAAACACACACACACACACACACACAATGAATTAAGCGTTTGTATGCTAGTGCATTCCACAAGGGTCACAACTCCTAATTGCATGTTTCCTTCCACCGAGTCCAAAAACCTTTCCCTTTAACTGCACAGGGTCACAGTGTTAGAGAGGGAACTCTAAGCGGGGGCAAACGGGGTCAGAGGAGCCCTGGAGCCGTATACAGAGGTATTTCAATGCCTTCAATGCTCCGCCTCCACCACACAGTGCAGCCTTTCTTCAGTATTTTTAGACCTGTGCTCTGTTTCTGCTACTACAATGGCCTGCCTTTTTATTGGTCTGCTGAGTTGACCGTGGGTCTAGACACAGGGCAAACAGTGGGAAAACGGTCCGTGTCTCCAGTCAGACACATCCCTCTCTATCACTCCAACCCTCCTCCTCTGTGTATAGGAGGAGAGAATCCCTCTCCCTCTCTATCACTCCAACCCTCCTCCTCTGTGTAAAGGAGAGGAGGAGAGAATCCCTCTCCCTCTCTATCACTCCAACCCTCCTCCTCTGTGTAAAGGAGAGGAGGAGAGAATCCCTCTCCCTCTCCAGCCTTCTTCAACCCTCCTCCTCTGTGTAAAGGAGAGGAGGAGAGAATCCCTCTCCCTCTCTATCAATTCAACCCTCCTCCTCTGTGTAAAGGAGAGGAGGAGAGAATCCCTCTCCCTCTCCAGCCTTCTTCAACCCTCCTCCTCTGTGTAAAGGAGAGGAGAGAATCCCCCCCCTCTCAGCCTTCTTCAGCCCTCCTCCTCTGTGTAAAGGAGAGGAGGAAGAGAATCCCCTCCCCCTCTCAGCCTTCTTCAGCCCTCCTCCTCTGTGTAAAGGAGAGGAGGAGAGAATCCCTCTCCCTCTCCAGCCTTCTTCAACCCTCCTCCTCTGTGTAAAGGAGAGGAGGGAGAGAATCCCTCTCCCTCTCCAGCCTTCTTCAACCCTCCTCCTCTGTGTAAAGGAGAGGAGGAGAGAATCTCCCTCAGCCTTCTTCAACCCACTCCTCCCCCTCTCTCAGCCTTCTTCAACCCCTCCTCCTCTGTGTAAAGGAGAGGAGGGAGAGAATCTCCCCCCTCTCAGCCTTCTTCAACCCCTCCTCCTCTGTGTAAAGGAGAGGAGGAGAGAATCACTCCCCCTCTCCAGCCTTCTTCAACCCTTGAGGATGAGGGTTGGTTTACAAGGCTGTCAATCAAGACAGACATACCCTGCAGTTACTTGTCTCTACCTTTGACCTCCTACGGTCGACTAAGCCTTGAGACATTAGGGCCCAGCCATAAATAACAGCATTAGCCCATTGTACTGGCCTTGTAACCCGATCAGGCCTCCCTATCTCTGGGTGTGTCGGCAGTCGGTTCTCCCCTGAAGGGGTTAATAGGCCTGAACAGGAGAAAAAGTGCCTGAAGCTGTTGACACTCTCTTAAAGAGCTTTTTTTATTCCGTGATGAAGGCTACCAAGATTTAAAAACCTGATGAAAGCAGATCTCAAGAAAACCTGCCAAGCGAATGCTAAGGGGGAACAGGGAGAAAAAAGTATCTCTCTCTTGTTTCATGATCTTGACAAGCGCTTTCTTCAGAGTGCCCTCGCTCGTCCTATCTACAAAGCTGGTTCCCTCTCACAGAGAGATCTTTTTAGTGCATTGATATTGTGAGGCTACGGGTTTTGGCTTCGCAGGCGACTGAGTCTAAGTGTCCTGGAGCTAAAAAAGATTGTGTTTTGTCAAGTCACTGCCAAACAATGGGAGCAGGAGGGAGAAAAACACCGGCCCAAAACTTATGTGAGTGGAAAGTCCAGGATGTTCCTCGGCTTGAACCATGAAAGTCAAAATAGCCATGTTTGTTTTTGCCATGAAATCCACTCTGTTCGCTCATGAAAAAAAAAATTATGTTTCCTTTTCCACCATTCCTTTCCTTTTCCCAGAAGCCTCTATTCTAACTAGCAGGTGCTTGTCACACAGAGTCAGATGACTTTCCCCCTGGTTGGTCAGTGCACCGTTCTCTGTCTCTCTCGTCCTCTAACATTGTTTGTGTAGCTGGTGAAAGAGCGGAAGGCTGCGGCGTGAATCCAGCCCGAAGTGGACCCTAACTGTGGTACAGTCAGGGAGAGAGTAAACACAGGCTAACTGTGGTACAGTCAGGGAGAGGTAAACACAGGCTAACTGTGGTACAGTCAGGGAGAGAGGGAAACACAGGCTAACTGTGGTACAGTCAGGGAGGAGCGGGAAACACAGGCTAACTGTGGTACAGTCAGGGAGAGGGGTAAACACAGGCTAACTGTGGTACAGTCAGGGAGATGGGGAAAGCAGGCAGGGTACAGTCAGGGAGAGAGGGAAACACAGGCTAACTGTGGTACAGTCAGGGAGATGGGGAAACGCAGGCTAACTGTGGTACAGGGGAGAGGAAACACAGGCTAACTGTGGTACAGTCAGGGAGATGGGGAAACACAGGCTAACTGTGGTTCAGTCAGGGAGAGGAAACACAGGCTAACTGTGGTACAGTCAGGGAGAGAGGTAAACACAGGCTAACTGTGGTACAGTCAGGGAGAGAGGAAACACAGGCTAACTGTGGGGTACAGTCAGGAGAGGGTCAAACACAGGCTAACTGTGGTACAGTCAGGGAGAGAGGGGGAAACACAGGCTAACTGTGGTACAGTCCGGGAGATGGGAAAACACAGGCTAACTGTGGTACAGTCAGGGAGAGAGGTAAACACAGGCTAACTGTGGTACAGTCAGGAGAGAGGGAAACACAGGCTAACTGTGGTACAGTCAGGGAGAGAGGAAACACAGGCTAACTGTGGTACAGTCAGGGAGATGGGAAACACAGGCTAACTGTGGTACAGTCAGGAGATGGGAAAACACAGGCTAACTGTGGTACAGTCAGGAGAGAGGTAAACACAGGCTAAACTGTGGTACAGTCAGGGAGATGAGGTAAACACAGGCTAACTGTGGTACAGTCAGGGAGATGGAAACACAGGCTAACTGTGGTACAGTCAGGAGATGGGGAAAAACAGGCTAACTGTGGTACAGTCAGGGAGATGAAACACAGGCTAACTGTGGTACAGTCAGAGAGAGATGAAACACAGGCTAACTGTGGTACAGTCAGGGAGATGGGGAAACACAGGCTAACTGTGGTACAGTCAGGGAGAGAGGAAACACAGGCTAACTGTGGTACAGTCAGGGAGATGGGGAAACACAGGCTAACTGTGGTACAGTCAGGAGATGGGAAACACAGGCTAACTGTGGTACAGTCAGGAGAGAGGGAAACACAGGCTAACTGTGGTACAGTCAGGGAGAGAGGGAAACCAAAATCAAATCAATTCAAATCAAATGTATTTATATAGCCCTTCGTACATCAGCTGATATCTCAAAGTGCTGTACAGAAACCCAGCCTAAAACCCCAAACAGCAAGAAATGTAGGTGTAGAAGCACGGTGGCTAGGAAAAACTCCCTAGAATGGCCAAAACCTAGGAAGAAACCTAGAGAGGAACCAGGCTATGTGGGGTGGCCAGTCCTCTTCTGGCTGTGCCGGGTGGAGATTATAACAGAACATGGCCAAGATGTTCAAATGTTCATAAATGACCAGCATGGTCGAATAATAAAGCAGAACAGTTGAAACTGGAGCAGCAGCACGGCCAGGTGGACTGGGGACAGCAAGGAGTCATCATGTCAGGTAGTCCTGGGGCACGGTCCTAGGGCTCAGGTCCTCCGAGAGAGAAAGAAAGAGAGAAGGAGAGAATTAGAGGAACGCACATAGATTCACACAGGACACCGAATAGGACAGGAGAAGTACTCAGATATAACAAACTGACCCTAGCCCCCCGACACATAAACTACTGCAGCATAAATACTGGAGGCTGAGACAGGAGGGGTCAGGCTAACTGTGGTACAGTCAGGGAGATGGGGAAACAGGGAGAGGGAAACACAGGCTAACTGTGGTACCGTCAGGGAGATGAAACACAGGCTAACTGTGGTACAGTCAGGGAGATGGGGAAACACAGGCTAACTGGTACCGTCAGGGAGATGGGGAAACACAGGCTAACTGTGGTACAGTCAGGGAGATGGGGAAACACAGGCTAACTGTGGTACAGTCAGGGAGATGAAACACAGGCTAACTGTGGTACAGTCAGAGAGAGGAAACACAGGCTAACTGTGGTACAGTCAGGGAGATGGGGAACACAGGCTAACTGTGGTTCAGTCAGGGAGAGGGGGGAAACACAGGCTAACTGTGGTACAGTCAGGAGATGGGGGGGAACACAGGCTAACTGTGGTACAGTCAGGGAGATGGGGAACACAGGCTAACTGTGGTTCAGTCAGGGAGAGAGGAAACACAGGCTAACTGTGGTACAGTCAGGAGATGGGGAAACACAGGCTAACTGTGGTACAGTCAGAGAGATGGGAGGCTAACTGTGGTACAGTCAGAGAAACACAGGCTAACTGTGGTACAGTCAGGAGAGAGGAAACACAGGCTAACTGTGGTACAGTCAGGGAGATGGGAAACACAGGCTAACTGTGGTACAGTCAGGGAGATGGGGAAACACAGGCTAACTGTGGTACAGTCAGGGAGAGAGGGGGCTAACTGTGGTACAGTCAGGAGATGGGGAAACACAGGCTAACTGTGGTACAGTCAGG
>NW_027037674.1:0-21456 GCF_034236695.1 Oncorhynchus nerka | reverse complement strand
TCTCTCTGTCAATTCAAGGGCTTTATTGGCATGGGAAACATGTGTTAACATTGCCAAAGCAAGTGAGGTAGATAATATATAAAGTGAATATATTATGTGAAAAACAACAAAATTAACAGTAAACATTACACATACAGAAGTTGCAAACAGTAAAGACATTACAAATGTCATATTATATATATACAGTGTTTTACGAATGTACAAATGGTTAAAGAACACAAGATAAAATAAATAAGCATAAATATGGGTTGTATTTACAATGGTGTTTGTTCTTCACTGGTTGCCCTTTTCTCGTGGCAACAGGTCACAAATCTTGCTGCTGTGATGGCTGTCTCTGTCTCTCTCTGTTTCTCTCTCTCTCTCTCTGTCTCTCTCTCTCTCTCTCTCTCTCTCTCTGTCTCTCTCTCTCTCTCTCTGTCTCTCTCTCTGTCTCTCTCTCTGTCTCTCGTCTCTCTCTCTCTCTGTCTGTCTCTCTCTTCTCTCTCTCTCTGTCTCTCTGTCTCTCTCTCTATGTCTCTCTCTGTCTCTGTCTCTCTCTGTCTCTCTCTCTGTCTCTCTCTCTCTCTCTCTCTCTCTCTCTCTCTGTCTCTCTCTGTCTCTCTCTCTGTCTCTCTCTGTCTCTCTCTCTGTCTCTCTCTTGCTCTTTCTGTCTCGTGAGTTCTCTTCTCTCTCTGTGCTTTCCGGGATCCTTGGGACGTCCTACTCTAAACCCTGGCCTTAATCATAACCCTCCGGTAACCGTGTTATATTGTGAAATCCCAAGTATCCTGGATAGCACAGACCGTATGATCTGACCTTTTTACTTTGGATGAAGCTTCAAAATGGAATATCAAACACTGTACTTGGATAAAACATGGGGGAGTAAATGCTGCTTTTTAAAGTTCATAAACGTATAAATCCATTTAGGAGAAAAGTCTAAAATTTTTGCTGTGATTTTCACAACTTGCTCCTTGGGGAAGAATATTTTGAAACATGTTAGAAAATGAACGTCTTCATCAAAATCACCTAGACCTAGACACTATCTAGACCTAGGTAGAGACACTATCTAGACCTAGGTATAAACATTATCTAGACCTAGGTAGAAATATTATCTAGACCGAGGTAGAGACACTATCTAGACCTTTGTAGAGACACTATCTAGACCTAGGTAGAGACACTATCTAGACCAGGTAGAGATACTATCTAGACCTTGGTGGAGACACTATCAGACCCTAGGTAGAAACACTATCTGTGACCCTGGTGAGACACTATCCAGACCTTGGTAGAGACACACTATCTAGGCAGAGACCCCAGGTAGAGACACTATCTAGACCTAGGTAGATACACTATCTAGACCTAGGTAGAGACACTATCTGAACTAGGTAGGACACCACTAGACCTTTAGACTATCTTGGTAGAGATACTATCTAGACCTAGGTAGAGACACTATCTGAACCTGAGTAGAGATACTATCTAGACCAGGTAGAGACACTATCTCCTGGTAGAGACTATCTAGACCTAGGTAGAGACAATATCTAGTCCTAGGTAGAGACACTATCTAGACCCAGGTGAGACACTATCTAGACCTAGGTAGAGACACTATCTAGACCCAGGTAGAGACACTATCTAGTCCTAGGCAGAGATACTATCTAGACCTAGGTAGAGACACTATCTAGACCTAGGTAGAGACACTATCTAGACCTTGGTAGAGACACTATCTAGACCTTGCAGTACTATCTAGACCTTGGTAGAGACACTATCTAGACCTAGGTAGAGACACTATCTAGACCTAGGTAGAGACACTATCTAGACCTAGGTAGAGACACTATCTAGACCTGGGTAGAGACACTATCTAGACCACAGGTAGAGACACTATCTAGACCTAGGTAGAGACACTATCTAGACCTAGGGGCCACTATCTAGTCCTTGGTAGAGACACTATCAGAGACACTATCTAGACCTAGGTAGAGACACTATCTAGACCTAGGTAGAGACACTATCTAGACCTTGGCTATAGACACTATCTAGACCTAGGTATGTGACACTATCTAGACCTAGGTAGAGACACTATCTAGACCTAGGTAGAGACACTATCTAGACCTGGTAGAGACACTATCTAGACCTAGGTAGAGAGACTATCTAGACCATGGTAGAGACACTATCTAGACCTAGGTAGAGACACTATCTAGAATGTCGGGTTGTGTCCAGTCCGGTGGGGGGATGCTTTCACATCTCTGGGAGGAAGGACGCCAACCTGGTTCCATCTGAGTGGAAGCTCCTTGGCCACAACAACACACCAGCTCCAGACAATTAAAGCTGTAAAGGATGAAAGCAGACTATAAAATAGACAAGACATTCAAACCCTTGCATACCAGAAATAACATTCATTGACCCCCAAAGTCCAAACAATAAGCTCAAAGTACAAAGACGTGTTTCTGCTTGTTCACCCTTGATCATCTCCTTGTACTGATGGCGGAGAGCTGGTTTATGCAGAAAGACAATTTCCAGAAGATCGGTTTAAACATGAAGGAAATTATGTTCTAGAGCTTGTTCTTGACTCCTGCATGAATGTATTGATGTTCTAGAGCTTGTTATTGACTTACATGGAATGTGTGTTCTAGAGCTGTTCTTGACCTCCTAAGCATCTGCACCAAAACGCCCCTGGGACACACTTCCTGGTTCCAGCCCAACGATGGCAATGTAGACACAAGATAACTAGCTAGACATAGTATTTAACTATAATTACCATTTGGCTAGATATATGCTATCCATCTAGCTATCCATCTAATTGAACATGCAACTTAAGAATTACCTTGAAATATATAATCCAATAGCTAGTTCATTGTGGCTAACTAGCTAGCCAACTTCAACATATGCCCCTATAACGTAACATGGGGTTTAATTAGCATTCGCACCACAGTGGCTATTTTCGCTAGCTAGATAGATAAACATTATGTCATGTCATGCAGGGCTTTAGCACATCAGCTATCAAACTTAACAGCAGAATCACGCGAATGCCCAGCTCAGCTAGCTTTTGCATATACTCAGAATGTTATGAAGAGTCATCAGATGAATTGCAATTAATTACAAGGTCCCTCTTTGCCATGCAAAGTGCTGAATCCCCAAAGTATTTCCCACTGCATTTTCAGCCCTGCCACAAAGGACCAGCAGACATCATGTCAGTGATTCTCTCGTTAACACAGGTGTGAGTGTTGGCCGAGGACAAGGCTGGAGATCACTCTGTCGTGCTGATTGAGTTTGAATAACAGACTGGAAGCCAAAAGGAGAATTGGTGCTTGGAATCATTGTTCTTCCTCGGTCAATCATGGTTACCTGCAAGGAAACGCGTGCCGTCTCATCATTGCTTTGCACAAAAAAGGTCTTCTGGGCAAAGATATTGCTGCCAGTAAGATTACCTAAATCAACCATTTATCGGATCATCAAGAACTTCAGGAGAGTGGTTCAATTGTTGTGAAAAGCTTCAGGGCACCCAAGAAAGAATCCAGCAAGTGCCAGGACCGTCTCTAAAGTTGATTCAGCTGCGGGATCGGGGCACCACCAGTACAGAGCTTGCTCAGGAATGGCAGCAGGCAGGTGTGAGTGCATCTGCACGCACAGTGAGGTGAAGACTTTTGGAGGATGGCCTGGTGTCAAGAAGGGCAGCAGAAGCTACTTCTATCCAGGAAAAACATCAGGGACAGATTGATATTTTGCAAGGTACAGGGATTGGACTGCTGAGGACTGGGTAAAAGTCATTTTCTCTGATGAATCCCCTTTCCGATTGTTTGGGGGCAACTGGAAAAAGCTTGTCTGGAAAGACATGGTGAGTGCTACCATCAGTCCTGTGTCATGCCAACAGTAAGCATCCTGAGACCATTCAAATGTGGGGTTGCTTCTCAGCCAAAGAGTGGGCTCACTCACAATTTGCCTAAGAACACAGCCATGAATAAAGCTAATGGTACCAACACATCCTCCGAGCAACTTCTCCCAACCATCCAGGAACAGTTCGGTGATGAACAATGCCTTTTCCAGCATGATGGAGCACCTTGCCATAAAGCAAAGTGATAACTAAGTGGCTCGGAGAACAAAAACATAGATATTTTTGGGTCCACTGGCCAAGATACTCCCTAGACCTTAATCCCATTGAGAACTTGTGGTCAATCCTCAAAGAGGCGGGTGGACAAACAAAAACCCTTAAATTCTGACAAACTCCAAGCATTGATTATGCAGAATGGGCAGCCATCAGTCAGGATGTGGCCCAGAAGTTAATTGACAGCATGCCATGGCAGATTGCAGAGTCTTGAAAAAGACGGGTCATCACTGCAAATATTGACTCTTTGCCTCAACTTCATGTAATTGTCAATAAAAGCCTTTGACACTTATGAAATGCTTGTAATTATACTTCAGTATCCATAGTAACATCTGACAAAAATATCTAAAGACACTGAAGCAGCAAACTTTGTGAAATTAATATTTGTGTCATTCTCAAAACTTTTAGCCACGACTGTAGACTCTTACCAGTGGATGGATAATGGGGATTCTGCCTTATTGACAGAGGAGCCTTCCGTGGCAGATTGGACTCTCTTTTTGTGAATGTCCCAGCCCCCCTCATAATGTGTCCCAGCCCCCCCTCATAATGCTCCCAGCTCCCTCATAATTCCCAGCCCCTCTTAATTGCCCAGCCCCCTCATAATCTCCCAGCCCCCCTCATAATGTCCCAGCCCCTCATAATGCCCCAGCCCCTCATAATGTCCCAGCCCCTCATAATGTCCCAGCCCCCTCATAATGTCCCAGCCCCCTCATAATGTCCCAGCCCCCTCATAATGTCCCAGCCCCTTATAATGTCCCAGCCCCCCTTCTAATGTCCCAGCCCCCTCACAATGTCCCAGCCCCCTCATAATGTCCCAGCCCCTCATAATGTCCCAGATACCCTCCTGTAGGTTTTAACTCCAACCCTGTTCCTGGAGATACCCTCCTGTAGGTTTTAACTCCAACCCTGTTCCCTGGAGAGATACCCTCCCTGTAGGTTTAACTCAACCCCTGTTCCTGGAGAGATGCCCTCCTGCAGGTTTTAACTCCAACCCCTGTTCCTGGAGAGATGCCCTCCCTGTAGGTTTTAACTCCAACCCTGTTCCCGGAGAGACACCCTCCTGTAGGTTTTAACTCCAACCCTGTTCCTGGAGAGATACCCTCCCTAGGTTTAACTCCAACCCTGTTCCTGGAGAGCTGCCACTCTGTAGGTTTTAACTCCAACCCTGTTCCTGGAGAGATGCCCTCCTGTAGGTTTTAACTCCAACCCTGTTCCTGGAGAGATGCCCTCCCTGTAGGTTTTAACTCCAACCCTGTTCCTGGAGAGATACCCTCCTGTAGGTTTTAACTCCAACCCTGTTCATGGAGAGATGCCCTCCTGTAGGTTTTTAACTCCAACCCTGTTCTGGAGAGATACCCTCCTGTAGGTTTTAACTCCAACCCTGTTCCTGGAGAGATACCCTCCTGTAGGTTTTTAACTCCAACCCTGTTCCTGGAGAGATACCCTCCTGTAGGTTTTAACTCCAACCCTGTTCCTGGAGAGATACCCTCCTGTAGGTTTTAACTCCAACCCTGTTCCTGGAGAGATGCCCTCCTGTAGGTTTTAACTCCAACCCTGTTCCTGGAGATACCCTCCTGTAGGTTTTAACTCCAACCCTGTTCCCTGAGAGATACCCTCCTGTAGGTTTTAACTCCAACCCTGTTCCTGGAGAGCTGCCCTCCTGTAGGTTTTAACTCCAACCCTGTTCCTGGAGATACCCTCCTGTAGGTTTTAACTCCAACCCTGTTCCTGGAGAGATACCCTCCCTGTAGGTTTTAACTCCAGCCCTGTTCCTGGAGAGATACCCTCCTGTAGGTTTTAACTCCAACCCTGTTCCTGGAGGATGCCCTCCTGTAGGTTTTTAACTCAACCCTGTTCCTGGAGAGCTGCCCTCCTGTAGGTTTTAACTTCATCCCTGTTCCTGGAGAGATACCCTCCTGTAGGTTTTAACTCCAACCCTGTTCCTGGAGAGATACCCTCCTGTAGGTTTTAACTCCAACCCTGTTCCTGAGATACCTCCTGTAGGTTTTAACTCCAACCCTGTTCCTGGAGAGCTACCCTCCTGTAGGTTTTAACTCCAACCCTGTTCCCTGGAGATAAACCCTCCCTGAATTGAAGGTTTTAACTACAACCCAGTTCCAGAGAGAGCTTTGCC
Organism: Oncorhynchus nerka; assembly: GCF_034236695.1. Taxonomy (NCBI): domain Eukaryota; kingdom Metazoa; phylum Chordata; class Actinopteri; order Salmoniformes; family Salmonidae; genus Oncorhynchus; species Oncorhynchus nerka. The sequence goes on along the minus strand of NW_027037674.1, from coordinate 15,253 downwards.
CTCCTGAAAGAGATTTAACTCCAACCCAGACAGACAATGTTAGACAGACATGTTTCCAGACCAATAAAGCCCCAGAATTGACATTGAATTGAGATTGAGAGAGTCAGACAGACAGAGAGAGACAGACAGAGAGAGACAGACAGACTGAGAGAGAGAGAGAGACAGAGAGAGAGACAGAGACAGACAGACAGACAGAGAGAGAGAGAGTCAGACAGAGAGAGAGAGAGGAGAAAGGAGGGAGGGAGAGAGAGAGGAGGAAGGAGGGAAGAGAGAGAGAGAGAGGAGGAAGGAGGGAGAGAGAGAGAGAGAAGAGGAGGAAGGAGGGGAGAGAGAGAGAGGAGGAAGGAGGAGAGAGAGAGAGGAGGAAGGAGGGAGAGAGAGAGGGAGGAAGGAGGGAAGAGAGAGAGAGAGAAAGAGGAGGAAGGAGTGAGAGAGAGAGGAGGAAGGAGGGGAGGAGAGAGAGGAGGAAGGAGGGAGAGAGAGAGAGGAGGAAGGAGGGAGAGAGAGAGAGAGGGAGGAAGGAGGAGAGAGAGTGTGATGTCTGCTTCAGGCTATCTGAGCTCAGAGTGAGGAATGCTAATCTTCTCCTTTTCACCCAATTACACAACGTTACACACCGTCACGCCATTATCTCTGTGTGTGTGTGTGTGTGTGTGTGTGTGTGTGTGTGTGTGTGTGTGTGTGTGTGTGTGGTATGTGTGTGTGTGTGTGTGAGCATCTGTGTGTGTGTGTGTGTGTGTGTGCGTGTGTGTGTGTGTGTGTTGTGTGTGAGCATCTGTGTGTGTGTGTGTGTGTGTGTGTGTGAGCGTCTGTGTGTTGTGTGTGTGTGTGTGTTGTGTGTGAGCGTGTGTTGTTTGTGAGTGTCTGTGTGTGGAGTGTGTGTGTGTGTGTGTGTGTGTGTGTGTGAGCGTCTGTGTGTGTGTGTGTGTGTGTGTGTGTGTGTGTGTGTGTGTGTGTGTGTGTGTGTGAGCGTGTGTGTGTGTGTGTGTGTGTGTGTGTGTGTGTGTGTGTGTGTGTGTGTGTGTGTGTGTGTGTGTGTGTGTGTGTGTGTGTGTCTGTGTGTGTGTGTGTGTGTGTGTGTGTGTGTGTGTGTGTATGTGTGAGCTTCTGCTTCCTAACCAGTCAATTTCTACAGCATTATCTATCATTATCTGTCTCACACAGACACATGAGAGTTCAGACTGGGATGTACTTCCCAAACGGCACCTATATAGTATATATCCCTATATAGTACACTACTGTTGACCAGAGAGCTCTGGGCTCCATTTCAGACTGCTGCTCTGTTCTGGTATTTACTGGATTTGTGAGGATTAAGCCTGTGTCCAAATGGCACCCTATTCCCTATATAGTGCACTATTTTTGACCAGAACCTATAGGCTTAGTAGTGCACTATTTTTGACCAGAGCCTATAGGCTTAGTAGTGCACTATTTTTGACCAGAGCCTATAAGGTTAATAGTGCACTAAGCCTATAGGCTCTGGTCAAAAATAGTGCACTATGAAGGGATTAGGGTGCTGTTGTTTGATGTGTTCAGCAGTACTTGAAGTGGAAAAGTAGAAGTTAGTTGTAGTATTTTGTACAGACAGTATATACATGTAATTCAACAACAGGGTGTATTTATAATGAATAGGTAAATATATAAATACATGAATAAATCAAGTATTTAAACCTTAAGCCTTGAGTTTCCCTTCTAAGTGTGAGTGTTAGCTGTAATGAGGACAGACAGTAGATCCTCTATAACTAAGCCCTCACTGCCTTGCAGATGGTGTTTCTCTCTCCTTCTCTCTCTCCATATCCCCTACATCTCCTCCCTCTCTCCTTCTCTCTCCCTCTTCCCTACATCTCCTCCCTCTCTCCTTCTCTCTCTCCATGTCCCCTACATCTCCTCCCTCTCTCCTTCTCTCTCTCCATGTCCCCTACATCTTCTCGCTCTCTCCTTCTCTCTCTCCATGTCCCCTACATCTCCTCTCTCTCTCCTTCTCTCTCTCCATGTCCCTACATCTCCTCCCTCGCTCCTTCTCTCTCTCCATGTCCCCTACATCTCCTCCCTCTCTCCTTCTCTCTCCCCATGTCCCTACATCTCCTCCCTCTCTTCTTCTCTCTCTCTCCTTCTCTCTCTCCCTCTTCTCTACATCTCCTCTCTCTCTCCTTCTCTCTCTCCATGTCCCCTACATCTCCTCCCTCTCTCTTCTCTCTCTCCATGTCCCCTACATCTCCTCCTCTCTCCTTCTCTCTCTCCATGTCCCTACATCTCCTCCCTCTCTTCTTCTCTCTCTCTCCTCTCTCTCTCCCTCTTCCTCTACATCTCCTCTCTCTCTCCTTCTCTCTCTCCATGTCGCTCCATGTCCATCATCTCCTCCTCTCCTTCTCTCTCTCCATTTCCCCTACATCTCCTCCTCTCTCCTTCTCTCTCTCCATATCCCCTACATCTCCTCCCTCTCTCCTTCTCTCTCTCCATGTCCCCTACATCTTCTCCCTCTCTCATTCTCTCTCTCTATATCCCTACATCTCCTCCCTCTCTTCTTTGCTCTCTCTCCTCTCTCTCTCTCCCTCTTCTCTACATCTCCTCTCTCTCCCTGTCCCCTACATCTCCTCCCTCTCTCCTTCTCTCTCTCCATGTCCCCTACATTTCCTCCCTCTCTCCATGTCCCCTACATCTCCTCCCTCTCTCCTTCTCTCTCTCCATGTCCCCTACATCTCCTCCCTCTCTCCTTCTCTCTCTCCATGTCCCCTACATCTCCTCCCTCTCTCCTTCTCTCTCTCTCCATGTCCCCTACATCTCCTCCCTCTCTCCTTCTCTCTCTCCATGTCCTCTACATCTCCTCCCTCTCTCCTTCTCTCTCTCCATGTCCCCTACATCTCCTCCCTCTCTCCTTCTCTCTCTCCATGTCCCCTACATCTCCTCTCTCTCTCCTTCTCTCTCTCCCTCTTCTCCATCTCCTCTCTCTCTTCTCTCTCTCTCCATGTCCCCTACATCTCCCCCCTCTCTCTTCTCTCTCTCCATGTCCTCTACATCTCCTCCCTCTCTCCTTCTCTCTCTCCATGTCCCCTACATCTCCTCCCTCTCTCCTTCTCTCTCTCTATATCCCATACATCTCCTCCCTCTCTCCTTCTCTCTCTCTATATCCCCTACATCTCCTCCCTCTCTTCTTCTCCCTCTCTCCTTCTCTCTCTACATCTCCTCTCTCTCTCCATGTCCCCTACATCTCCTCCCTCTCTCCTTCTCTCTCTCCATGTCCCCTACATCTCCTCCCTCTCTCCTTCTCTCTCTCTATATCCCTACATCTCCTCCCTCTCTTCTTCTTCTCTCTCTCCTTCTCTCTCTCCCTCTTCTCTACATCTCCTCTCTCTCTCCATGTCCATACATCTCTCCCTCTCTCCTTTCTCTCTCTCTCCACATCCCCTACATCTCCTCCCTATCTTCTTCTCTCTATCCCCCTAAATTCCCCTCTCTATCCCCTATATGGGGTGTTATTTTGACCACGGGGTGTAGCACTATGGTGTTAACAGTTATTAGTACCAGGGCTAACACACACACACACACACACACACACACACACACACACACACACACACACACACACACACACACACACACACACACACACACACACACAGCTGCAGGCCTAATTAAGATACAGCCTGTAGAGAAGTGAACATCAGAACATGATGGTGATTTGTGCTGTCGAAAGGCTTCTGGGTTTCAGAGGCCATAATGGAGTCTGTCTGGGGGTTAAACACACAGCTACAGTGATTTACTGTGGCACATTAGTGGAATGTCACATTAATGATGATGTTTGTTGACTAATGCATCCTGGGTCATGATTCCATTATGTCTGTGTGTCTTGTGTCTGTCTGTCTATGTATGTGTCTGTATGTGTTCGTGTCTATCTGTCTGTGTATGTGTCTGTGTGTGTTCGTGTCTGTGTCTGTCTGTCTTTGTGTCTGTCTGTGTGTGTGCTTCTGCCTGTGTGTGTGTGTTTGTGATGGTAATTTTGTAACTGAGATCAATACACAGATAGAGACAGATGAGAGAATGAGGGAGGCCCACTCAAGATATTAATAGAGAGAGAGAGAGACAGATAAGAGAACGAGGGATGCCCACTCAAGATATCAATAGAGAGAGAGACAGATGAGAGAACGAGGGATGCCCACTCAAGAGATCAATAGAGAGAGAGAGAGATGAGAGAACGAGGGATGCCCACTCAAGATATCAATAGAGAGAGAGAGACAGATGAGAGAACGAGGGATGCCCACTCAAGAGATCAATAGAGAGAGAGACAGATGAGAGAACGAGGGATGCCCACTCAAGAGATCAATAGAGAGAGAGAGAGATGAGAGAACGAGGGATGCCCACTCAAGATATCAATAGAGAGAGACAGATGAGAGAACGAGGGATGCCCACTCAAGAGATCAATAGAGAGAGAGAGAGATGAGAGAACGAGGGATGCCCACTCAAGATATCAATAGAGAGAGAGACAGATGAGAGAACGAGGGATGCCCACTCAAGAGATCAATAGAGAGAGAGAGAGATGAGAGAACGAGGGATGCCCACTCAATAGATCAATAGAGAGAGAGAGAGACAGATGAGGATGACAGGAGCGGATGATGGAGAGGGCGGAGGAGAATACTAAAATATTCTTCCTCTCTTATTTCTCCAGGTTACTCCGCTCCAGAGCCCCAAGACAACAACAGGACGTCCCTGACCTTCAACCTAAAGTAAGGCTCCCCTGTATTACTACTGGTAGTTGGGTCGTTTTGTCCACAAACTGTCCTTAACAGGGACCAAATACAATCAACTATGACCAGAGGGGACCAGCTGACAGAGGGGACCAGCTGACAGAGGGGACCAGCTGACAGAGGGGACTAGAGGGGACCAGCTGACAGAGGGGACCAGCTGACAGAGAGGACCAGCTGACAGAGGGGACCAGCTGACAGAGTGGACCAGCTGACAGAGGGGACCAGAGGGGGCCAGCTGATAGAGGGGACCAGCTGACAGAGGGGACCAGAGGGGACCAGCTGACAGAGGGGACCAGAGGGGACCAGAGGGGACCAGCTGATAGAGGGGACCAGCTGACAGAGGGGACCAGAGGGGACCAGCTGATAGAGGGGACCAGCTGACAGAGGGGACCAGCTGACAGAGGGGACCAGCTGACAGAGGGGACCAGAGGGGACCAGCTGACAGAGGGGACCAGAGGGGACCAGCTGTCAGAGGGGACCAGCTGACAGAGGGGACCAGAGGGGGCCAAAGGGGACCAGCTGACAGAGGGGACCAGAGGGTACCAGCTGATAGAGGGGACCAGCTGCCAGAGGGGACCAGCTGATAGAGGGGACCAGAGGGGACCAGCTGCCAGAGGGGACCAGAGGGGACCAGCTGACAGAGGGGACCAGAGGGTACCAGCTGATAGAGGGGACCAGCTGCCAGAGGGGACCAGAGGGGACCAGCTGTCAGAGGGGACCAGCTGACAGAGGGGACCAGCTGACAGAGGGGACCAGTTGACAGAGGGGACCAGTTGACAGAGGGGACCAGCTGACAGAGGGGACCAGTTGACAGAGGGGACCAGCTGACAGAGGGGACCAGCTGACAGAGGGGACCAGAGGGGACCAGCTGACAGAGGGGACCAGAGGGGACCAGCTGATAGAGGGGACCAGCTGACAGAGGGGACCAGCTGACAGAGGGGACCAGCTGACAGAGGGGACCAGAGGGGACCAGCTGACAGAGGGGACCAGAGGGGACCAGCTGACAGAGGGGACCAGAGGGGACCAGCTGACAGAGGGGACCAGCTGACAGAGGGGACCAGCTGACAGAGGGGACTAGAGGGGACCAGCTGACAGAGGGGACCAGCTGACAGAGGGGACCAGCTGACAGAGGGGACCAGAGGGGACCAGCTGACAGAGGGGACCAGCTGACACCGATTCTTTCAACAACTGTCTTTGGATGGTTGTGTTGGCTGTGTTGGCATACAGGACATTAGATACACTATATATACAAAAGGACACCCCTTTAAATTATTGGATTTGGCTATTTCAGCCACACCTGTGGCTGACAGGGGTTTAGAATTGAGCATAGAGCCTTGCAATCTCCATAGACAAACATTGAAGGTAGAATGGCCTTACTGAAGAGCTCAGTGACTTTCAACATCCCCAATTTCTGACTCTAGGAGGCTCATTCAACAGACATTAACACCTCCATCTCTCTCTCTCTCTCTCTCTCCCTTGCTCTCTCTCTCTCTCTCTCTCTCTCTATCTCTGTGTGTCTCTCTCTCTCTCTCTCTCCCTTGCTCTCTCTCTCTATCTCTGTGTCTCTCTCTCTCTCTCTCTCTCTCTATCTCTGTCTCTCTCTCTCTCTCTCTCTCCCTTGCTCTCTCTCTCTCTCTCTCTCTATCTCTGTGTCTCTCTCTCTCTCTCTCTCTCTCCCTTGCTCTCTCTCTCTCTCTCTCTCTCTCTCTCTATCTCTGTGTCTCTCTCTCTCTCTCTCCCTTGCTCTCTCTCTCTCTCTCTCTCTCTCTCTCTCTCTCTCTCTCTATCTATCTCTGTCCTCTATCTCTCTCCCCACCTCTCTCTCTGCTGGGAGGCCTACAAATTGAATCTGTGGTCATGACAGGAAAGAGAACGAGGAGAGGGTGAATAAAAACTGCCTTATTTCCGCCTGCACACAACCATAAACAGATGCATTAGACAGGGAATGAAGAAAGGCTGTAAAATTGGAATCAAACTGTATTTCGTGCGTTAACTGTGACAGACAGCTTGTCAAGGTCATATGAGATTCAGTGATGTCACAGTGATGTCATTGATGATCACCGTTGATGACAAGAATGAGAATGACACTGGGAACCTTTTTCAATCCATCATCTTCTATTTCTAGAATAGAGACAGTATTGTACAAGAATAGGGACATTATTGTTCAAGAATAGGGACAGGTTGTTCTAGAATAGTGAGAGTATTGTTATAGAATAGTGCCAGTATTGTTCTACAATAGTGAGACTAGTGTTCTAGAATAGTGAGAGCATTGTTCTAGAATAATGAAAGTATTGTTCTAAAATAGCGAGAGTATTGTTCTAGAATAGCGAGAGTATTGTTCTAGAATAGTGACTATTGTTCTAGAATAGTGAGAGTATTGTTCTAGAATAGTGAGAGTATTGTTCTACAATAGTGAGAGTATTGTTCTACAATAGTGGGAGTATTGTTCTAGAATTGTGATAGTATTGTTCTAGAATAGCGAGAGTATTGTTCTAGAATTGTGATAGTATTGTTCTAGAATTGTGATAGTATTGTTCTACAATAGTGAGAGTATTGTTCTACAATAGTGGGAGTATTGTTCTAGAATTGTGATAGTATTGTTCTAGAATAGCGAGAGTATTGTTCTAGAATAGTGAGAGTATTGTTCTACAATAGTGAGAGTATTGTTCTAGAATAGTGAGAGTATTGTTCTACAATAGTGAGAGTATTGTTCTAGAATTGTGATAGTATTGTTCTAGAATAGCGAGAGTATTGTTCTAGAATAGTGAGAGTATTGTTCTAGAATAGTGAGAGTATTGTTCTAGAATAGTGAGAGTATTGTTCTAGAATACATTGTAATATTCCTCTGTTCACTATAAAGGGAATCGGGTGCCATTTGGGACACACACAAGGTGGAGTTTGGGTTTGGGAGAACAGCTCATCTATTCTCTGAGGTCATCTGAATCTCTTTCTGCTCTGATCATTACTTTTGGACACATTTGAAATACTGACTCAACCAGGGGCGTTTGCAGGATTTGAAGATATTTGGCAAAAAAAAGAGAAGGAATTTAAACCAGCCTAATAAATGAATTTGGTGCACTTTAAAATGAACATTGAGAGATGATATATTTTCCAGGTAATTTGCACCTTCCCACCTGCCACAGCAACACAGTCACGTACTCATCTACAGTTGCTACTGTGGCTCTCTACACTGGAACACAGACATCTACAGTCTATTGGCAAAAACAACTCAACAACTTCAAACATTGACTCTGACCTGTCCAATGAGCCAAACTGATGAAAGAATCCCACAGTACCCAAACACCCTCTCTCTCTCTCTCTCTCTCTCTCTCTCTCTCTCTCTCTCTCTCTCGCACGCACGCGCGCACACGCACGCGCACACGCACACGCACACGCACACGCACACACACACACACACACACAGTGCAGTAATTAGACTCCATACAGCAGATGTAGGTGATACAGCATGGTCAAATAATAGGTCTGGGACAGGAGACACTGTGGCCCCATCCGATGATACCCCCACCCACTTTGCCAAAGCACAGCCCCCACACCACTAGAGGGATATTTTCAACCACCAACTTACCATCCTGAGACAAGGCCGAGTATAGCCCACAAAGATCTCCGCCACGGCACCACCCAAGGGGGGAGCGCCAACCCAGACAGGAAGATCACATCAGTGAATCAACCCACTCAAGTGACGCACCCCTCCTAGGTACGGCATGAAAGAGCACCAGTAAGCCAGTGACTCAGCCCCGGTAATAGGGTTATTCTTCTGTTATGGCCTGTTCTGTTCTTCTGGTGTCTCTCTCCACCCTCAATTCTTCTGTTGCTGTCTCAGTGTCTGATCTGGTGTCTCTCTCCATCATCTACTCTTCTGTTGCTGTCTCAGTGTCTGGTCTGGTGTCCCTCTCCACCCCCTAATCTTCTGTTGCTGTCTCAGTGTCTGGTCTGGTGTCTCTCTCCATCATCTACTCTTCTGTTGCTGTCTCAGTGTCTGGTCTGGTGTCTCTCTCCACCCCCTATTCTTCTGTTGCTGTCTGTGTTTTGTCTCTGGGCAGTCACTAGTTACCATAGTCACAAAGTCAAACCGTAAAACATAATCAAAACAAAATTGAGCTTTTTTTGGTCTTAATTTAAGGTTAGGCATAAGGTTAGCAGTTTGGTTAAGGTTAGGGTTAAGGTTAGGCATAAGGTTAGCAGTTTGGTTAAGGTTAGGGTTAAGGTTAGGCATAAGGTTAGCAGTTTGGTTAAGGTTAGGGTTAAGGTTAGGCATAAGGTTAGCAGTTTGGTTAAGGTTAGGGTTAAGGTTAGGCATAAGGTTAGCAGTTTGGTTAAGGTTAGGGTTAAGGTTAGGCATAAGGTTAGCAGTTTGGTTAAGGTTAGGGTTAAGGTTAGGCATAAGGTTAGCAGTTTGGTTAAGGTTAGGGTTAAGGTTAGGCATAAGGTTAGCAGTTTGGTTAGGTTAGGGTTAAGGTTAGGCATAAGGTTAGCAGTTTGGTTAAGGTTAGGGTTAAGGTTAGGCATAAGGTTAGCAGTTTGGTTAAGAGTTAGGGTTAAGGTTAGGCATAAGGTTAGCAGTTTGGTTAAGGTTAGGGTTAAGGTTAGGCATAAGGTTAGCAGTTTCGTTAAGGTTAGGGTTAAGGTTAGGCATAAGGTTAGCAGTTTGGTTAAGGTTAGGGTTAAGGTTAGGCATAAGGTTAGCAGTTTGGTTAAGGTTAGGGTTAAGGTTAGGCATAAGGTTAGCAGTTTGGTTAAGGTTAGGGTTAAGGTTAGGCATAAGGTTAGCAGTTTGGTTAAGGTTAGGGTTAAGGTTAGGCATAAGGTTAGCAGTTTGGTTAAGGTTAGGGTTAAGGTTAGGCATAAGGTTAGCAGTTCGGTTAAGGTTAGGGTTAAGGTTAGGCATAAGGTTAGCAGTTTGGTTAAGGTTAGGGTTAAGGTTAGGCATAAGGTTAGCAGTTTGGTTAAGGTTAGGGTTAAGGTTAGGCATAAGGTTAGCAGTTTGGTTAAGGTTAGGGTTAAGGTTAGGGTTAAGGTTAGCAGTTTGGTTAAGGTTAGGGTTAAGGTTAGGCATAAGGTTAGCAGTTTGGTTAAGGTTAGGGTTAAGGTTAGGCATAAGGTTAGCAGTTTGGTTAAGGTTAGGGTTAAGGTTAGGCATAAGGTTAGCAGTTTGGTTAAGGTTAGGGTTAAGGTTAGGCATAAGGTTAGCAGTTTGGTTAAGGTTAGGGTTAAGGTTAGGCATAAGGTTAGCAGTTTGGTTAAGGTTAGGGTTAAGGTTAGGCATAAGGTTAGCAGTTTGGTTAAGGTTAGGGTTAAGGTTAGGCATAAGGTTAGCAGTTTGGTTAAGGTTAGGGTTAAGGTTAGGTTTAAAATACGATTTTAAGAAGATAAACTGTAGAAATAGTTGGGGCTTATGACTTTGTGGCTGTGGTAACTATGTCCGAATCCAGGGGCTTCTTGTAGTGCCATTGACTATATATTATATTTTATATTGTTTCTTTTTTTGTCATTCAAATTTCAGTATAAACTGTGTGTTTCCAGCCCTGAATTTTGATTGGCTGACAGCCGCGGTATATCAGACCATATACCATGGGTAGGAAAACACATATTTTTACTGCTCTAATTCCATTGGTAACCAGTTTATAATAGTAAAAGGCACCTCAGGGGTGTGTATGCTCTCTCTCCCTCTGTATCTCCCTCTTTCTCTCTCTCTGTCCCTCTCTCTCCCTCTGTATCTCCCTCTCTCTATCTCTCTCTCCCTCCCACTCTCTATCTCCCTCTCTCTCTCCCTCTATCTCTCTCCCTCTCTCTCCCTCTCCCTCTCCCTCTCTATCTCCCTCTCTCTATCTCTATTTCCCTCTCCCTCCCTCTCTCTCTCCCTCTCTATCTCCCTCTCCCTCTCTCTATCTCTCTCCCTCTATCTCCCTCTCCCTCCCTCTCTCTCTCTCCCTCTGAGTGAGGGAGGAGGGGGGAGGATAGTAAAGAGAAGTGTTGTTCTGTCATTCCCATGCCCTCTCTTCATCTCTCCATCCCTCTCTTCCTCTCACTATCCCTCTCTTCATCTCTCCATCCCTCTCTTCCTCTCCCTATCTCTCTCTTCATCTCTCCATCCCTCTCTTCATCTCTCCATCTCTCCATCCCTCTCTTCCTCTCTCCATCCCTCTCTTCATCTCTCCATCCCTCCATCTCTCCATCCCTCTCTTCCTCTCTCCATCCCTCTCTTCCTCTCTCCATCCCTCTCTTCATCTCTCCATCCCTCCATCTCTCCATCCCTCTCTTATCCTTCCTCCTCCTTCCTCTCTCCATATCTCTTATCCTTCCTCCTCCTTCCTCTCTCCATATCCCTTATCCTTCCTCCTCCTTCCTCTCTCCATATCCCTTATCCTTCCTCCTCCTTCCTCTCTCCATATCCCTTATCCTTCCTCCTCCTTCCTCTCTCCATATCCCTTATCCTTCCTCCTCCTTCCTCTCTCCATATCTCTTATCCTTCCTCCTCCTTCCTCTCTCCATATCCCTTATCCTTCCTCCTCCTTCCTCTCTCCATATCCCTTATCCTTCCTCCTCCTTCCTCTCTCCATATCCCTTATCCTTCCTCCTCCTTTTTCTCTCCCATCTCTGGGACTCCACTACTCAAACCAACTCTGCCTTTTCAGGCCTCTCCCCCTCCCTCCTTCCCTCTGTCAACCTCTCCCCTCCCTCCTTCCACCCCCCCTCCATCTCTTTCATCCCTGTCTCTCTTCCTCCAATTCACTTCAATAGCCTTGTCTGTCCCATGAGGATCTTCTTCCTTTTTGAGCTAAATTGTTTATGGACCTTTTGGTCCCTGCGGACTCCCCCTCTCCCTCTCCCTCTCCCTCTCCATCTCCCTCTCCCTCTCCAATCCCCCCTCCTCTCTCCCTCTCCCACACACACAAACACAATAAAAAGAGCAAGACTCTCTACATTTCTTTCTTCTTACTTCTCTCTCTGATTCATCCTCTCTCTCTGATTCATCCTCTCTCTCTGATTCATCCTCTCTCTCTGATTCATCCTCTCTATGATTCATCCTCTCTCTCTGATTCATCCTCTCTCTCTGATTCATCCTCTCTGATTCATCCTCTCTTACTTCTCCTCTGTCACTTCCTGTCACCTTGTCTCCTGTCACCTTGTCTCCTATCACCTTGTCTCTTAACACCTTGTCTCCTGTCACCTTGTCTCCTGTCACCTTGTCTCCTGTCACCTTGTCTCATGTCACCTTGTCTCCTGTCACCTTGTCTCCTGTCACCCTGTCTCCTGTCACCTTGTCTCCTATCACCTTGTCTCCTAACACCTTGTCTCCTGTCACCTTGTCTCCTGTCACCTTGTCTCCTGTCACCTTGTCTCATGTCACTTTGTCTCCTGTCACCTTGTCTCCTGTCACCCTGTCTCCTGTCACCTTGTCTCATGTCACCTTGTCTCCTGTCACCTTGTCCCTATCATCTTTCTGACTCCAATGTGTAACATGTGTTGTTGTTGTTGTTGTTGTTTTCTATTGCAAAATGTTTTGCTGTGATGTCACTGATATGATCGTGGTTTTCTCTTCACTGCTGCTAATTTAACCTTCTCACTAAACATGCATATTCACTTGTTGGCAGGCAAAAAAATCTGAAAAACACACACACACACACACACACACACACACACACACACACACACACACACACACACTGTTTCACCTGTCTGCTACGATTAACCTTTCCATCAATCAAGACCCTGTCTCCATTAACCACACACGCACATACACACACGCACGAGCACACACACGCAACACTACCTCTCTCTCTCTCTCCATTAAATGGATTCAGATTAAATTATACAGAGTTACAGCCTCTCTCACAGGTCCTCTGGGGATTCCCTCGGAGTGTGTGTGTGTGTGTGTGTGTGTGTGTGTGTGTGTGTGTGTGTGTGTGTGTGTGTGTGTGTGTGTGTGTGTGTGTGTGTGTGTGTGTGTATTGAACCACTTGCCATTGTCCTGTAGCGTCATTGAGGACAGTAGGAAAGAGAAATGGAGAGAGAGAAGGAGAGATGGAGAGAGGGATGGAGAGTGAGAGATGGAGAGAGAGGGAAAGAGAGAGATGGAGAGAGAGGGAGAGAGATGGAGAGAGTGAGAGAGATGGAGAGAGGTGGAGAGAGAGAGGGAACGAGAGAGATGGAGAGAGAGAGATGGAGAGAGAGAGGGAACGAGAGAGATGGAGAGAGAGGGAGAGAGAGGGAGAGAGAATGGAGAGAGTGAGAGAGATGGAGAGATGGAGAGAGGGATGGAGAGTGAGAGAGGGAAAGAGAGAGATGGAGAGAGAGGGAAAGAGAGAGAGGGAGAGAGAGGGATGGAGAGAGAGAGGGAACGAGAGAGATGGAGAGAGAGGGAAAGTGAGAGATGGAGAGAGGGAGAGAGATGGAGAGAGTGAGAGAGATGGAGAGATGGAGAGAGGGATGGAGAGAGAGAGGGAACGAGAGAGATGGAGAGAGAGAGGGAACGAGAGAGATGGAGAGAGAGAGATGGAGAGAGAGGGAACAAGAGAGATGGAGAGAGAGGGAGAGAGAGAGAGAGATGGAGAGAGTGAGAGAGATGGAGAGATGGAGAGAGGGAGAGAGGGAAAGAGAGAGATGGAGAGATGGAGAGAGTGAGAGAGGGAAAGAGAGAGATGGAGAGAGAGGGAAAGAGAGAGAGGGAGAGAGAGGGAGAGAGAGGGAGAGAGATGGAGAGAGTGAGAGAGATGGAGAGATGGAGAGAGTGAGAGAGGGAAAGAGAGAGATGGTGAGAGAGGGAAAGAGAGAGAGGGAGAGAGAGGGAGAGAGATGGAGAGAGTGAGAGAGAGATGGAGAGATGGAGAGAGGACAGAGATTTGATTTGATCTTTTAGTCCTCCTTTGAGTCCTTAAACATTCCAATATAATGTATAAAACATGTCCACATATAGACATCCCATGTCCACATATAGAACAGAGTCCCAACAGCATAAATAATACACTCTCATATTGACCAGATAAATACTCTCTGAACAGACAGGCTCCTTCATCTACCATAGTCCTGCACAACCTTCACATGTGTTATTTAAGTGGTTCTAAAAAATATTGTATGAATGTATATATTTAAAAGGTTTCTGGTTTGCTCAGATAAATTATTCAATTTCTTTATTGAATCTCTGAATCAAACTTTTTCCTATTTTTCTTTCCGGTTGACAAAAAGGTCATTTATCTCAAGGCCATCAGACTGTTAAACAGCCATCACTAGCACAGAGAGGCTGCTGCCCTACATACATCCATTTATCTCAAGGCCATCAGACTGTTAAACAGCCATCACTAGCACAGAGGCTGCTGCCCTACATACATCCATTTATCTCAAGGCCATCAGACTGTTAAACAGCCATCACTAGCACAGAGAGGCTGCTGCCCTACATACATCCATTTATCTCAAGGCCATCAGACTGTTAAACAGCCATCACTAGCACAGAGAGGCTGCTGCCCTACATACATCCATTTATCTCAAGGCCATCAGACTGTTAAACAGCCATCACTAGCACAGAGAGGCTGCTGGCCTACATACATCCATTTATCTCAAGGCCATCAGACTGTTAAACAGCCATCACTAGCTCAGAGAGGCTGCTGGCCTACATACATCCATTTATCTCAAGGCCATCAGACTGTTAAACAGCCATCACTAGCACAGAGAGGCTGCTGGCCTACATACATCCATTTATCTCAAGGCCATCAGACTGTTAAACAGCCATCACTAGCACAGAGGCTGCTGCCCTACATACATCCATTTATCTCAAGGCCATCAGACTGTTAAACAGCCATCACTAGCACAGAGAGGCTGCTGCCCTACATACAGACGTGAAATCATTGGTCATTCCACTGGTGTGACAAAACATGTATTTTTACTGCTCTAATTACATTGGTAACCAGTTTATAACAGCAATAAGGCACCTCGGGGGTTTGTGGTATATGGCCAATATACCACGGCTAAGGGCTGTTCAGGCACTCCGTGTTGTGTCGCCCTTAGCTGTGGTATATTGGCCATATACCACAACCCTCAGGGCTTATGGCCTAATTCTATACTATTTATTGCATCTTAGCCTATGTAGCTCGGTCATCGCTCATCCATGTATTTATATGTATATATTCTTATTCCACCCCTTTACTTAGATGTGTGTGTATTAGGCCGTTGTTGTGGAATTGTTAGATTACATGTTAGATATTACTGCAGTCGGAACTAGAAACACAAGCATTTCACTACGCTCACAATAACATCTGCTAACTGTGTGACCAATAACATCTGATAATCGTGTGTATGTGACCAATAACATCTGATAATCGTGTGTATGTGACCAATAACATCTGCTAACCATGTGACCAGTAACATCTGCTAACCGTGTGACCAATAACATCTGATAACCATGTGTATGTGACCAACAACATCTGCTAACCATGTGTATGTGACCAATAACATCTGCTAACCATGTGTATGTGACCAATAACATCTGCTAACCATGTGTA
>NW_027037673.1:0-21444 GCF_034236695.1 Oncorhynchus nerka | reverse complement strand
GAAAGACCGGACCAGTGTTGCATGTTTGTTATGGAGGGAAAGACTGACCAGTTTGTTATGCTGATAGTGTTGCATGTTTGTTATGGAGGCAAAGACAAACACTTACTTACTTGACTTGGGACTCTTGTGAAGTATCTCTTCTCTATGACCTACAATAACTGATAAATCCACCATAATTGAGAATTTCAATAAGCATTTTTCTACGGCTGGCCATGCTTTCCACCTGGCAACTCCTACCCCGATCAACAGCACTGCACCCCAACAGCAACTCGCCGCAAGCCTTCCCATTTTCCCAAATCCATTCAGCTGAAGTTCTGAAAGAGCTGAAAAATCTGGACCCCTACAAATCAGCCGGGCTAGACAATCTGGACCCTTTCTTTCTAAAATTATCTGCCGAAATTGTTGCCACCCCTATTACTAGCCTGTTCAACCTCTCTTTCGTGTCATCTGAGATTCCCAAAGATTGGAAAGCAGCTGCGGTCATCCCCTTCAAAGGGGGACACTCTTGACCCAAACTGCTACAGACCTATATCTATCCTACCATGCCTTTCTAAGGTCTTCGAAAGCCAAGTCAACAAACAGATTACCGACCATTTCGAATCTCACCATACCTTCTCTGCTATGCAATCTGGTTTCAGAGCTGGTCATGGGTGCACCAGCCACGCTCAAGGTCCTAAACGATATCTTAACCGCCATCGATAAGAAACATTACTGTGCAGCCGTATTCATTGATCTGGCCAAGGCTTTGCACTCTGTCAACCACCACATCCTCATCGGCAGACTCGACAGCCTTGGTTTCTCAAATGATTGCCTCGCCTGGTTCACCAACTACTTCTCTGATAGAGTTCAGTGTGTCAAATCGGAGGGTCTGCTGTCCGGACCTCTGGCAGTCTCTAAGGGGGTGCCACAGGGTTCAATTCTTGACCGACTCTCTTCTCTGTATACATCAATGAGGTCGCTCTTGCTGCTGGTGAGTCTCTGATCCACCTCTACGCAGACGACACCATTCTGTATACTTCCGGCCCTTCTTTGGACACTGTGTTAACAACCCTCCAGGCAAGCTTCAATGCCATACAACTCTCCTTCCGTGGCCTCCAATTGCTCTTAAATACAAGTAAAACTAAATGCATGCTCTTCAACCGATCGCTACCTGCACCTACCCGCCTGTCCAACATCACTACTCTGGACGGCTCTGACTTAGAATACGTGGACAACTACAAATACTTAGGTGTCTGGTTAGACTGTAAACTCTCCTTCCAGACCCATATCAAACATCTCCAATCCAAAGTTAAATCTAGAATTGGCTTCTATTTCGCAACAAAGCATCCTTCACTCATGCTGCCAAACATACCCTTGTAAAATTGACCATCCTACCAATCCTCGACTTTGGCGATGTCATTTACAAAATAGCCTCCAATACCCTACTCAACAAATTGGATGCAGTCTATCACAGTGCTATCCGTTTTGTCACCAAAGCCCCATATACTACCCACCATTGCGACCTGTACGCTCTCGTTGGCTGGCCCTCGCCTCATACTCGTCGCCAAACCCACTGGCTCCATGTCATCTACAAGACCCTGCTAGGTAAAGTCCCCCTTATCTCAGCTCGCTGGTCACCATAGCATCTCCCACCTGTAGCACACGCTCCAGCAGGTATATCTCTCTAGTCACCCCCAAAACCAATTCTTTCTTTGGCCGCCTCCTTCCAGTTCTCTGCTGCCAATGACTGGAACGAACTACAAAAATCTCTTAAATTGGAAACACTTATCTCCCTCACTAGCTTTTAAGCACCAACTGTCAGAGCATCTTACAGATTACTGCACCTGTACATAGCCCACCTATAATTTAGCCCAAACAACTACCTCTTTCCCAACTGTATTTAATTTATTTATTTATTTTGCTCCTTTGCACCCCATTATTTTTATTTCTACTTTGCACATTCTTCCATTGCAAAACTACCATTCCAGTGTTTTACTTGCTATATTGTATTTACTTTGCCACCATGGCCTTTTTTGCCTTTACATCCCTTCTCACCTAATTTGCTCACATTGTATATAGACTTGTTTTTTTACTGTATTATTGACTGTATGTTTGTTTTACTCCATGTGTAACTCTGTGTCGTTGTATGTCGAACTGCTTTGCTTTATCTTGGCCAGGTCGCAATTGTAATGAGAACTTGTTCTCAACTTGCTTACCTGGTTAAATAAAGGTGAAATAAAAAATAAATAAATAAAAAAAATAAGAAGCACACGTTTTCAGTGATTGAGGAGATATTAATGTGATTGAGAGATACTCATGAGATACTCACGTACAGAAATAACAGTACACTGTATTTTTTATTTTTTTTTACCTTTATTTAACTAGGCAAGTCAGTTAAGAACAAATTCTTATTTTCAATGACAAAGCCTAGGAACAGTGGGTTAACTGCTTGTTCAGGGCAGAACAACAGATTTTTACCTTGTCAGCTCAGGGATTTGAACATGACAACGGTTACTAGTCCAAAGCTCTAACCACTAGGCTACCCTGTGCCACTAGGGAGCCCATAACTAAGCCAAAAATGACAGTCCATCATTACTTTCAGACATCAAGGTCAGTCAATCCGAAAATTTCAAGAACGCAAAAACATCAAGCGCTATGAAACTGGCTTTCATGAGAACTACCACAGGAAAGGAAGACCCAGAGGTTCTTCTTCTGCAGAGGATACGCTCATTCATTTGAGTTAATTGCACCTCAGATTACAGCCCAAATAAATGCTTCACAGAGTTCAATTAACAGACACGTCTCAAAAGAGACCAAGAAACACGAGCAATTGACATTAGTCCGGTGGAAATCTTTCCTTTGGTCTCATGAGTCCAAATTTGTGTCTTTGTGAGACGATAGTAGTTGAAGAGATGATCACTGCATGTGTGGTTCCCACCGTGAAGCATGGAGGAGGAGGTGTGATGGTTTGGGGTGCTTTGCTGGTGACACTGTCTGTGATTTATTTAGAATTCAAGACATACTTAACCAGTATGCCTACGTGTCATATTCTGACCTTAGTTCCTTTGTTTTGTCTTTTGTTTTAGTATGGTCAGGGCGTGAGTTGGGTGGGTTGTCTATGTTAGTTTATCTATGATTTTCTATTTCTGTGTTTGGCCTGGTATGGTTCTCAATCAGAGGCAGCTGTCAATCGTTGTCCCTGATTGAGAACCATATTTAGGTAACCTGTTTTCCCATTGTGTTTTATTTTCTGTCTTTGTGTTACGTGTGTATGTCACCAGACAGGACTGTTTCGGTTCGTTCATTTTGTTATTTTTGTATTGATTCAGTGTTCAGTGCTTTCTTTGATTAAAATTATGAACACTTACCACGCTCCGCTTTGGTCCTCCTCTCTTTCTCCAGATGACATCCGTTACACTACCACAGCATTCTGCAGCGATACGCCATCCCATCTGTTTTACACTTAGTGGGGCTACCATTTTGTTTTTCAACAGGACAATGACCCAAAACACACCTCCAGGCTGTGTAAGGGCTATTTGACCATGGAGAGTAATGGAGTGCTCCATCAGATGACCAGGTCTTCACAATCACCCGACCACCCGACCTCAACCCAACCGTTATACACAGGCAGTTAGAAAAGCCAAGGCTAGCTTTTTCAAGCAGAAATTTGCTTCCTGCAACACTAACTCTAAAAAGTTCTGGGACACTGTAAAGTCCATGGAGAATAAGAACACCTCCTCCCAGCTGCCCACTGCACTGAAGATAGGAAACACTGTCACCACTGATAAATCCACCATAATTGAGAATTTCAATAAGCATTTTTCACGGCTGGCCATGCTTTCCACCTGGCAACTCCTACCCCGGTCAACAGCACTGCACCCCAACAGCAACTCGCCCAAGCCTTCCCCATTTCTCCTTCTCCCAAATCCATTCAGCTGAAGTTCTGAAAGAGCTGAAAAATCTGGACCCCTACAAATCAGCCGGGCTAGACAATCTGGACCCTTTCTTTCTAAAATTATCTGCCGAAATTGTTGCCACCCCTATTACTAGCCTGTTCAACCTCTCTTTCGTGTCATCTGAGATTCCCAAAGATTGGAAAGCAGCTGCGGTCATCCCCCTCTTCAAAGGGGGGACACTCTTGACCCAAACTGCTACAGACCTATATCTATCCTACCATGCCTTTCTAAGGTCTTCGAAAGCCAAGTCAACAAACAGATTACCGACCATTTCGAATCTCACCATACCTTCTCTGCTATGCAATCTGGTTTCAGAGCTGGTCATGGGTGCACCTCAGCCACGCTCAAGGTCCTAAACGATATCTTAACCGCCATCGATAAGAAACATTACTGTGCAGCCGTATTCATTGATCTGGCCAAGGCTTTCGACTCTGTCAACCACCACATCCTCATCGGCAGACTCGACAGCCTTGGTTTCTCAAATGATTGCCTCGCCTGGTTCACCAACTACTTCTCTGATAGAGTTCAGTGTGTCAAATCGGAGGGTCTGCTGTCCGGACCTCTGGCAGTCTCTATGGGGTGCCACAGGGTTCAATTCTGACCGACTCTCTTCTCTGTATACATCAATGAGGTCGCTCTTGCTGCTGGTGAGTCTCTGATCCACCTCTACGCAGACGACACCATTCTGTATACTTCCGGCCCTTCTTTGGACACTGTGTTAACAACCCTCCAGGCAAGCTTCAATGCCATACAACTCTCCTTCCGTGGCCTCCAATTGCTCTTAAATACAAGTAAACTAAATGCATGCTCTTCAACCGATCGCTACCTGCACCTACCCGCCTGTCCAACATCACTACTCTGGACGGCTCTGACTTAGAATACGTGGACAACTACAAATACTTAGGTGTCTGGTTAGACTGTAAACTCTCCTTCCAGACCCATATCAAACATCTCCAATCCAAAGTTAAATCTAGAATTGGCTTCCTATTTCGCAACAAAGCATCCTTCACTCATGCTGCCAAACATACCCTTGTAAAATTGACCATCCTACCAATCCTCGACTTTGGCGATGTCATTTACAAAATAGCCTCCAATACCCTACTCAACAAATTGGATGCAGTCTATCACAGTGCTATCCGTTTTGTCACCAAAGCCCCATATACTACCCACCATTGCGACCTGTACGCTCTCGTTGGCTGGCCCTCGCCTCATACTCGTCGCCAAACCCACTGGCTCCATGTCATCTACAAGACCCTGCTAGGTAAAGTCCCCCCTTATCTCAGCTCGCTGGTCACCATAGCATCTCCCACCTGTAGCACACGCTCCAGCAGGTATATCTCTCTAGTCACCCCCAAAACCAATTCTTTCTTTGGCCGCCTCTCCTTCCAGTTCTCTGCTGCCAATGACTGGAACGAACTACAAAAATCTCTTAAATTGGAAACACTTATCTCCCTCACTAGCTTTAAGCACCAACTGTCAGAGCATCTTACAGATTACTGCACCTGTACATAGCCCACCTAGAATTTAGCCCAAACAACAACCTCTTTCCCAACTGTATTTAATTTATTTATTTATTTTGCTCCTTTGCACCCCATTATTTTTATTTCTACTTTGCACATTCTTCCATTGCAAAACTACCATTCCAGTGTTTTACTTGCTATATTGTATTTACTTTGCCACCATGGCCTTTTTTGCCTTTACCTCCCTTCTCACCTAATTTGCTCACATTGTATATAGACTTGTTTTTTTTTTACTGTATTATTGACTGTATGTTTGTTTTACTCCATGTGTAACTCTGTGTCGTTGTATGTGTCGAACTGCTTTGCTTTATCTTGGCCAGGTCGCAATTGTAAATGAGAACTTGTTCTCAACTTGCTTACCTGGTTAAATAAAGGTGAAATAAAAATAAATAAATAAAAAATAAGAAGCACACGTTTTCAGTGATTGAGGAGATATTAATGTGATTGAGAGATACTCATGAGATACTCACGTACAGAAATAACAGTACACTGTATTTTTTTTTTTTTTTTTACCTTTATTTAACTAGGCAAGTCAGTTAAGAACAAATTCTTATTTTCAATGACAAAGCCTAGGAACAGTGGGTTAACTGCTTGTTCAGGGGCAGAACAACAGATTTTTACCTTGTCAGCTCAGGGATTTGAACATGACAACGGTTACTAGTCCAAAGCTCTAACCACTAGGCTACCCTGTGCCACTAGGGAGCCCATAACTAAGCCAAAAAAAAATGACAGTCCATCATTACTTTCAGACATCAAGGTCAGTCAATCCGGAAAATTTCAAGAACGCAAAAAAACATCAAGCGCTATGAAACTGGCTTTCATGAGAACCACCACAGGAAAGGAAGACCCAGAGGTTCTTCTTCTGCAGAGGATACGCTCATTCATTTGAGTTAATTGCACCTCAGATTACAGCCCAAATAAATGCTTCACAGAGTTCAATTAACAGACACGTCTCAAAAGAGACCAAGAAACACGAGCAATTGACATTAGTCCGGTGGAAATCTTTCCTTTGGTCTCATGAGTCCAAATTTGTGTCTTTGTGAGACGCATAGTAGTTGAAGAGATGATCACTGCATGTGTGGTTCCCACCGTGAAGCATGGAGGAGGAGGTGTGATGGTTTGGGGGTGCTTTGCTGGTGACACTGTCTGTGATTTATTTAGAATTCAAGACATACTTAACCAGTATGCCTACGTGTCATATTCTGACCTTAGTTCCTTTGTTTTGTCTTTTGTTTTAGTATGGTCAGGGCGTGAGTTGGGTGGGTTGTCTATGTTAGTTTATCTATGATTTTCTATTTCTGTGTTTGGCCTGGTATGGTTCTCAATCAGAGGCAGCTGTCAATCGTTGTCCCTGATTGAGAACCATATTTAGGTAACCTGTTTTCCCATTGTGTTTTATTTTCTGTCTTTGTGTTACGTGTGTATGTCACCAGACAGGACTGTTTCGGTTCGTTCATTTTGTTATTTTTGTATTGATTCAGTGTTCAGTGCTTTCTTTGATTAAAATTATGAACACTTACCACGCTCCGCTTTGGTCCTCCTCTCTTTCTCCAGATGACATCCGTTACACTACCACAGCATTCTGCAGCGATACGCCATCCCATCTGTTTTACACTTAGTGGGGCTACCATTTTGTTTTTCAACAGGACAATGACCCAAAACACACCTCCAGGCTGTGTAAGGGCTATTTGACCATGGAGAGTAATGGAGTGCTCCATCAGATGACCAGGTCTTCACAATCACCCGACCACCCGACCTCAACCCAACCGTTATACACAGGCAGTTAGAAAAGCCAAGGCTAGCTTTTTCAAGCAGAAATTTGCTTCCTGCAACACTAACTCTAAAAAGTTCTGGGACACTGTAAAGTCCATGGAGAATAAGAACACCTCCTCCCAGCTGCCCACTGCACTGAAGATAGGAAACACTGTCACCACTGATAAATCCACCATAATTGAGAATTTCAATAAGCATTTTTCTACGGCTGGCCATGCTTTCCACCTGGCAACTCCTACCCCGGTCAACAGCACTGCACCCCCAACAGCAACTCGCCCAAGCCTTCCCCATTTCTCCTTCTCCCAAATCCATTCAGCTGAAGTTCTGAAAGAGCTGAAAAATCTGGACCCCTACAAATCAGCCGGGCTAGACAATCTGGACCCTTTCTTTCTAAAATTATCTGCCGAAATTGTTGCCACCCCTATTACTAGCCTGTTCAACCTCTCTTTCGTGTCATCTGAGATTCCCAAAGATTGGAAAGCAGCTGCGGTCATCCCCCCTCATCAAAGGGGGACACTCTTGACCCAAACTGCTACAGACCTATATCTATCCTACCATGCCTTTCTAAGGTCTTGAAAGCCAAGTCAACAAACAGATTACCGACCATTTCGAATCTCACCATACCTTCTCTGCTATGCAATCTGGTTTCAGAGCTGGTCATGGGTGCACCTCAGCCACGCTCAAGGTCCTAAACGATATCTTAACCGCCATCGATAAGAAACATTACTGTGCAGCCGTATTCATTGATCTGGCCAAGGCTTTCGACTCTGTCAACCACCACATCCTCATCGGCAGACTCGACAGCCTTGGTTTCTCAAATGATTGCCTCGCCTGGTTCACCAACTACTTCTCTGATAGAGTTCAGTGTGTCAAATCGGAGGGTCTGCTGTCCGGACCTCTGGCAGTCTCTATGGGGTGCCACAGGGTTCAATTCTTGGACCGACTCTCTTCTCTGTATACATCAATGAGGTCGCTCTTGCTGCTGGTGAGTCTCTGATCCACCTCTATGCAGACGACACCATTCTGTATACTTCGGACCTTCTTTGGACACTGTGTTAACAACCCTCCAGGCAAGCTTCAATGCCATACAACTCTCCTTCCGTGGCCTCCAATTGCTCTTAAATACAAGTAAAACTAAATGCATGCTCTTCAACCGATCGCTACCTACCCGCCTGTCCAACATCACTACTCTGGACGGCTCTGACTTAGAATACGTGGACAACTACAAATACTTAGGTGTCTGGTTAGACTGTAAACTCTCCTTCCAGACCCATATCAAACATCTCCAATCCAAAGTTAAATCTAGAATTGGCTTCCTATTTCGCAACAAAGCATCCTTCACTCATGCTGCCAAACATACCCTTGTAAAATTGACCATCCTACCAATCCTCGACTTTGGCGATGTCATTTACAAAATAGCCTCCAATACCCTACTCAACAAATTGGATGCAGTCTATCACAGTGCTATCCGTTTTGTCACCAAAGCCCCATATACTACCCACCATTGCGACCTGTACGCTCTCGTTGGCTGGCCCTCGCTTCATACTCGTCGCCAAACCCACTGGCTCCATGTCATCTACAAGACCCTGCTAGGTAAAGTCCCCCTTATCTCAGCTCGCTGGTCACCATAGCATCTCCCACCTGTAGCACACGCTCCAGCAGGTATATCTCTCTAGTCACCCCCAAAACCAATTCTTTCTTTGGCCGCTCTCCTTCCAGTTCTCTGCTGCCAATGACTGGAACGAACTACAAAAATCTCTTAAATTGGAAACACTTATCTCCCTCACTAGCTTTAAGCACCAACTGTCAGAGCATCTTACAGATTACTGCACCTGTACATAGCCCACCTATAATTTAGCCCAAACAACTACCTCTTTCCCAACTGTATTTAATTTATTTATTTATTTTGCTCCTTTGCACCCCATTATTTTTATTTCTACTTTGCACATTCTTCCATTGCAAAACTACCATTCCAGTGTTTTACTTGCTATATTGTATTTACTTTGCCACCATGGCCTTTTTTGCCTTTACATCCCTTCTCACCTAATTTGCTCACATTGTATATAGACTTGTTTTTTTTTTACTGTATTATTGACTGTATGTTTGTTTTACTCCATGTGTAACTCTGTGTCGTTGTATGTGTCGAACTGCTTTGCTTTATCTTGGCCAGGTCGCAATTGTAAATGAGAACTTGTTCTCAACTTGCTTACCTGGTTAAATAAAGGTGAAATAAAAATAAATAAATAAAAAATAAGAAGCACACGTTTTCAGTGATTGAGGAGATATTAATGTGATTGAGAGATACTCATGAGATACTCACGTACAGAAATAACAGTACACTGTATTTTTTTTATTTTTTTTTACCTTTATTTAACTAGGCAAGTCAGTTAAGAACAAATTCTTATTTTCAATGACAAAGCCTAGGAACAGTGGGTTAACTGCTTGTTCAGGGGCAGAACAACAGATTTTTACCTTGTCAGCTCAGGGATTTGAACATGACAACGGTTACTAGTCCAAAGCTCTAACCACTAGGCTACCCTGTGCCACTAGGGAGCCCATAACTAAGCCAAAAAAAAATGACAGTCCATCATTACTTTCAGACATCAAGGTCAGTCAATCCGGAAAATTTCAAGAACGCAAAAAAACATCAAGCGCTATGAAACTGGCTTTCATGAGAACCACCACAGGAAAGGAAGACCCAGAGGTTCTTCTTCTGCAGAGGATACGCTCATTCATTTGAGTTAATTGCACCTCAGATTACAGCCCAAATAAATGCTTCACAGAGTTCAATTAACAGACACGTCTCAAAAGAGACCAAGAAACACGAGCAATTGACATTAGTCCGGTGGAAATCTTTCCTTTGGTCTCATGAGTCCAAATTTGTGTCTTTGTGAGACGCATAGTAGTTGAAGAGATGATCACTGCATGTGTGGTTCCCACCGTGAAGCATGGAGGAGGAGGTGTGATGGTTTTGGGGGTGCTTTGCTGGTGACACTGTCTGTGATTTATTTAGAATTCAAGACATACTTAACCAGTATGCCTACGTGTCATATTCTGACCTTAGTTCCTTTGTTTTGTCTTTTGTTTTAGTATGGTCAGGGCGTGAGTTGGGTGGGTTGTCTATGTTAGTTTATCTATGATTTTCTATTTCTGTGTTTGGCCTGGTATGGTTCTCAATCAGAGGCAGCTGTCAATCGTTGTCCCTGATTGAGAACCATATTTAGGTAACCTGTTTTCCCATTGTGTTTTATTTTCTGTCTTTGTGTTACGTGTGTATGTCACCAGACAGGACTGTTTCGGTTCGTTCATTTTGTTATTTTTGTATTGATTCAGTGTTCAGTGCTTTCTTTGATTAAAATTATGAACACTTACCACGCTCCGCTTTGGTCCTCCTCTCTTTCTCCAGATGACATCCGTTACACTACCACAGCATTCTGCAGCGATACGCCATCCCATCTGTTTTACACTTAGTGGGGCTACCATTTTGTTTTTCAACAGGACAATGACCCAAAACACACCTCCAGGCTGTGTAAGGGCTATTTGACCATGGAGAGTAATGGAGTGCTCCATCAGATGACCAGGTCTTCACAATCACCCGACCACCCGACCTCAACCCAACCGTTATACACAGGCAGTTAGAAAAGCCAAGGCTAGCTTTTTCAAGCAGAAATTTGCTTCCTGCAACACTAACTCTAAAAAGTTCTGGGACACTGTAAAGTCCATGGAGAATAAGAACACCTCCTCCCAGCTGCCCACTGCACTGAAGATAGGAAACACTGTCACCACTGATAAATCCACCATAATTGAGAATTTCAATAAGCATTTTTCTACGGCTGGCCATGCTTTCCACCTGGCAACTCCTACCCGGTCAACAGCACTGCACCCCCAACAGCAACTCGCCCAAGCCTTCCCCATTTCTCCTTCTCCCAAATCCATTCAGCTGAAGTTCTGAAAGAGCTGAAAAATCTGGACCCCTACAAATCAGCCGGGCTAGACAATCTGGACCCTTTCTTTCTAAAATTATCTGCCGAAATTGTTGCCACCCCTATTACTAGCCTGTTCAACCTCTCTTTCGTGTCATCTGAGATTCCCAAAGATTGGAAAGCAGCTGCGGTCATCCCCCTCTTCAAAGGGGGGACACTCTTGACCCAAACTGCTACAGACCTATATCTATCCTACCATGCCTTTCTAAGGTCTTCGAAAGCCAAGTCAACAAACAGATTACCGACCATTTCGAATCTCACCATACCTTCTCTGCTATGCAATCTGGTTTCAGAGCTGGTCATGGGTGCACCTCAGCCACGCTCAAGGTCCTAAACGATATCTTAACCGCCATCGATAAGAAACATTACTGTGCAGCCGTATTCATTGATCTGGCCAAGGCTTTCGACTCTGTCAACCACCACATCCTCATCGGCAGACTCGACAGCCTTGGTTTCTCAAATGATTGCCTCGCCTGGTTCACCAACTACTTCTCTGATAGAGTTCAGTGTGTCAAATCGGAGGGTCTGCTGTCCGGACCTCTGGCAGTCTCTATGGGGGTGCCACAGGGTTCAATTCTTGGACCGACTCTCTTCTCTGTATACATCAATGAGGTCGCTCTTGCTGCTGGTGAGTCTCTGATCCACCTCTATGCAGACGACACCATTCTGTATACTTCCGGCCCTTCTTTGGACACTGTGTTAACAACCCTCCAGGCAAGCTTCAATGCCATACAACTCTCCTTCCGTGGCCTCCAATTGCTCTTAAATACAAGTAAAACTAAATGCATGCTCTTCAACCGATCGCTACCTGCACCTACCCGCCTGTCCAACATCACTACTCTGGACGGCTCTGACTTAGAATACGTGGACAACTACAAATACTTAGGTGTCTGGTTAGACTGTAAACTCTCCTTCCAGACCCATATCAAACATCTCAAATCCAAAGTTAAATCTAGAATTGGCTTCCTATTTCGCAACAAAGCATCCTTCACTCATGCTGCCAAACATACCCTTGTAAAATTGACCATCCTACCAATCCTCGACTTTGGCGATGTCATTTACAAAATAGCCTCCAATACCCTACTCAACAAATTGGATGCAGTCTATCACAGTGCTATCCGTTTTGTCACCAAAGCCCCATATACTACCCACCATTGCGACCTGTACGCTCTCGTTGGCTGGCCCTCGCTTCATACTCGTCGCCAAACCCACTGGCTCCATGTCATCTACAAGACCCTGCTAGGTAAAGTCCCCCCTTATCTCAGCTCGCTGGTCACCATAGCATCTCCCACCTGTAGCACACGCTCCAGCAGGTATATCTCTCTAGTCACCCCCAAAACCAATTCTTTCTTTGGCCGCCTCTCCTTCCAGTTCTCTGCTGCCAATGACTGGAACGAACTACAAAAATCTCTTAAATTGGAAACACTTATCTCCCTCACTAGCTTTAAGCACCAACTGTCAGAGCATCTTACAGATTACTGCACCTGTACATAGCCCACCTATAATTTAGCCCAAACAACTACCTCTTTCCCAACTGTATTTAATTTATTTATTTATTTTGCTCCTTTGCACCCCATTATTTTTATTTCTACTTTGCACATTCTTCCATTGCAATACTACCATTCCAGTGTTTTACTTGCTATATTGTATTTACTTTGCCACCATGGCCTTTTTTGCCTTTACATCCCTTCTCACCTAATTTGCTCACATTGTATATAGACTTGTTTTTTTTTTTTTTTTTTTTTTACTGTTTTATTGACTGTATGTTTGTTTTACTCCATGTGTAACTCTGTGTCGTTGTATGTGTCGAACTGCTTTGCTTTATCTTGGCCAGGTCGCAATTGTAAATGAGAACTTGTTCTCAACTTGCTTACCTGGTTAAATAAAGGTGAAATAAAAATAAATAAATAAAAATTGAGATGGTTTGGGATGAGTTGGACTGCAGAGTAAAGGAAAAGCAGCCAACAAGTGCTCAGCATATGTGGGAACTCCTTCAAGACTGTTGGAAAAGCATTCCAGGTGAAGCTGGTTGAGAGAATGTCAAGAGTGTGCAAAGCTGGCAAAGGGTGGCTACTTTAAGTGTTCTCATTTAAATGTGTATATCTGATAGTACAAAATTAAATAAGAAGAAAAACGTTTATAAATAATCATAAATATCCATAATATGAAATAATAGCATGACTACACAGATACAGGATCAGAAATAAAACAAATTCGGTGAAAATAATTATTAGAATAATATGAAGAAACAACAAGAACAATCTAAGGAAAGGAAAGTTAGATCCAGCATTAACATGGAGAACAAAACCTCATCCAAATCCTCTGCCCTTTCACACAATCTCCTCTATTACATAGAGTAGGATACACAACTAAGACTCAACTCATTCACTCAATTAAACTCTGCTCCTCCACCGCACATACTTAACTCAACCACCAGAGGGCAACACAACTACATTGCATTTCTATGCAGGAGGGTTCATAGTGGTACGTGCACCACTCACGTAGGAAGGCTAATCTTGAGTGTTTGAAGTGTACATGACAGCACAGCATAGTCCTCAAAGGCTATATTTGTTCTATCAGAGTAGTGGGCTAGTGACAGAGCCACCATAACACTGATTATTAGGAACATGGGGAGACATTTGTCTACTTCCCAAATTGTATCATTTTCCCAAAATAGGGATTCACTGTATTCTGACAGTTGTAATGTTATGGAAAGATATGGTTATAATGTAGTTGATAGTGACAACAAACCTCCATGTGACAACATTCTAATGAAAACATTTTATCAAAAAAATATGAACACATCATTAGATATAAATAATGTTATCTAAAAATCAAATAAAAAAAGTGTTATTTTAGCAAAATGACAGTTCATTTGCATATTTTGTAAAACTAAAATATAAAATGTTCCCTTAAATAAAGTAAATAAATAAATAAAGTACAGCTGTTTTTTCCAAAGTTTTCCCTATACAGGGATTCATTATATACTGGCCGTGGCAATGTTCCAGAACGATATGGTTATAATGGAGCTGATAGTGACAACAAACCCCATTCCATGTCACAACATTCTTATCAAAACATCATGATATGTAAATAATGTAACCTAAAAAAAATCTAATTAAAAAAGTGTTTTTACAGCAAAATGACAGTTTAAATGTGCATGTTCTGTAAAACTAAAATATAAAATGTTTCCTTAAATTAAAGTACAGCTTTTTTCCAAAGTACAATCCACATGGGTAATAAAAAGCTGATTTACTATCATTTGATTGTAGTACCATTTAGATTTCAGTTTAAATCTAACTGCTTGGACCTTCAAGGATTATTGATACCATTTGAAAGGAAACATTTTTGAAGTTTGTGTAAATGTGAAATTAATGTAATAGAATATAACACGTTAGATCTGGTAAAAGAGAATACAAACAAAAAAACATGTTTTCAAATTATAATTTCTTTCATCATCTTTGAAAAGCAAGAGAAAGGCCATAAAACGACATTAGTATTGCATTGCACAGTTTCGATTTGTGCCACCAGATGGAAGCAGTATGTGTGCAACGTTTCAGACTGATGCAGTGAAGCATGACATTATTGCAGAAAATTTTGAATCAAGTCAAGTCTTGCCAAATGGGCCGAATTGGTCAATTAATACATTTTCAGGTACGTAAGTATAGAGAACATACAAAAATGATAGGCAAATATAAAATAATTGTTTACAGACTACAAGGAACGTCATACATGCCCTTTCTCACCTGGAAAAAAGGAACACGTGAGAATGCTGTTAAATTGACTACAGCTCAGCGTTCAACAACATAGTTCCTTCAAAGCTCATCACTAAGTTAAGGATCCTGGGACTAAACACCTCCTGGATATCCTGACGGGCCACCCCCAGGTGGGGATGGTAAGTAGCAACACATCTGCCACACTCATCATCAACACTGGGCCCCCAGGGCTACGTGCTCAGTCCCCTCCTGTACTCCATGTTCACCCATGACTGCATGGCCAGGCACGATCCCCAACACCATCATTACGTTTGCAGATGACACAACAGTGGTAAGCTAATCACCGACAATGATGAGACAGCCTATAGGGAGGAGGTCAGACACCTGACCGGGTGGAGTCAGAATAACAACCTATCCCTCAACGTAACCAAGACTAAGGAGATGATTGTGGACTACTGGAAAAGGAGGACCGAGCATGCCCCCATTCTCATCGACCGGGCTGTAGTGGTACAGGTTGAGAGCTTCAAGTTCCTTGTTGTCCACATCACCAACAAACTAGAATGGTCCAAACACACCAAAACATTCGTGAAGAGGCATGACAAAGCCTATTCCTCCTCAGGAAACTAAAAGATTTGGCATGGGTTCTGAGATCCTCAAAAGGTTCTACAGCTACAACATCGAGAGCATCCTGACAGGTTGCATCATTGCCTGTTACGGGCGTAGATGCGTACATCCCAGTACATCACTAGGGCTAAACTGCCTGCCATCCAGGACCTCTACACCAGGCGGTGTCAGAGGAAGGCCCTAAAAATTGTCAAAGACCCCAGCCACCCCAGTCATAGACTGTTCTCTCTACTACCGTATGGCAAGTGGTACCAGAGTGCCAAGTCCAGGACAAAAAAATCTTCTCAACAGTTTTTACCCCAAACCATAAGACTCCTGAACAGGTAATCAAATGTCTACTGGAATATTTGCAGATGTGTGCCCCCTCGTTTTACGCTGCTGCTACTCTCTGTTTATCATATATGCATAGTCACTTTAATTATACATTCATGCACATATGAACCCAACTACCTCAATTTGCCCGACCAACCAGGGCTCCCGCACATGGCTAACCGGGCTAACCGGGCTATCTGCATTGCAGAACAACAGCAAAGGACCTTGTGAAGATGCTGGAAGAAACAGGTACAAAAGTATCAGTAAATCGAGTCCTATATCGACATAACCTGAAAGGAAGGAAGAATCAAATCAAATCCAATATTATTTGTCACATACACATGTTAGCAGATGTTAATGCAAGTATAGCGAAATACAAACTGGCAACCCTCCGGTTGCTGGCTCACCTCTATAACCGCTAGGCTACCTGGTTCTACTGAGGCTCGAACCCAGGACCTTCTGTGTAAAAGCAGACTTGATAAAACACATAGCTGATATGACTGAGCTGCTTACAAAAATGTGCTTTCTACTGACAATTGATATGTACAAACTATGGCATAACGGAACGATGAGGGGATAAATAGGCAATCCATAATTTTGATTAAGACATTAATGAGCGAGCTAAGACTGACATAGTCAATATAACTACTTGTTCAGCACTTTGAAATGTACAGCGACAGAATTCAGAACATGGGCCGTTCTTACGCTATTGTCCCTGTACACCAAGTCAGAACCCGAAGGACAAATAAAGGTGGCATAGCAGCAGACAATGAAAGCTCTTACAAAATTCGATGATGACATTTCTCTAAAACAGGCTATAGGTTAAATGTGCACCACCAAGTCAGAACAGTGGGCTAAGTTATGAGGGGGAAAGGAACCAAATTATTAGGATGAAGCACATGGCCTACTAACAGCATACTACACAACATACACTTGGTATTACTTTCCTATATACAGTATACATATCTCCCTGACATATTACTACATAACATACACTTAGTATTACTTTCCTATCTATAGTATACATATCTCCCTGACATATTACTACATAACATACACTTAGTATTACTTTCCTATCTATAGTATACATATCTCCCTGACATATTACTACATAACATACACTTAGTATTACTTTCCTATCTACAGTATACATATCTCCCTGACATATTACTACATAACATACACTTAGTATTACTTTCCTATCTACAGTATACATATCTCCCTGACATATTACTACATAACATACACTTAGTATTACTTTCCTATCTATAGTATACATATCTCCTGACATATTACTACATAACATACACTTAGTATTACTTTCCTATCTATAGTATACATATCTCCCTGACATATTACTACATAACATACACTTAGTATTACTTTCCTATCTACAGTATACATATCTCCCTGACATATTACTACATAACATACACTTAGTATTACTTTCCTATCTATAGTATACATATCTCCCTGACATATTACTACATAACATACACTTAGTATTACTTTCCTATCTATAGTATACATATCTCCCTGACATATTACTACATAACATACACTTAGTATTACTTTCCTATCTATAGTATACATATCTCCCTGACATATTACTACATAACATACACTTAGTATTACTTTCCTATCTACAGTAGACATATCTCCCTGACATATTACTACATAACATACACTTAGTATTACTTTCCTATCTATAGTATACATATCTCCCTGACATATTACTACATAACATACACTTAGTATTACTTTCCTATCTATAGTATACATATCTCCCTGACATATTACTACATAACATACACTTAGTATTACTTTCCTATCTATAGTATACATATCTCCTGACATATTACTACATAACATACACTTAGTATTACTTTCCTATCTATAGTATACATATCTCCCTGACATATTACTACATAACATACACTTAGTATTACTTTCCTATCTATAGTATACATATCTCCCTGACATATTACTACATAACATACACTTAGTATTACTTTCCTATCTATAGTATACATATCTCCCTGACATATTACTACATAACATACACTTAGTATTACTTTCCTATCTATAGTATACATATCTCCTGACATATTACTACATAACATACACTTAGTATTACTTTCCTATCTATAGTATACATATCTCCCTGACATATTACTACATAACATACACTTAGTATTACTTTCCTATCTATAGTATACATATCTCCCTGACATATTACTACATAACATACACTTAGTATTACTTTCCTATCTATAGTATACATATCTCCCTGACATATTACTACATAACATACACTTAGTATTACTTTCCTATCTATAGTATACATATCTCCCTGACATATTACTACATAACATACACTTAGTATTACTTTCCTATCTATAGTATACATATCTCCCTGACATATTACTACATAACATACACTTAGTATTACTTTCCTATCTATAGTATACATATCTCCCTGACATATTACTACATAACATACACTTAGTATTACTTTCCTATCTATAGTATACATATCTCCTGACATATTACTACATAACATACACTTAGTATGCTTTCCCTATCTATAGTATACTACTCCCTGACATATTACATAACATACACTTAGTATTACTTTCCTATCTATAGTATACATATCTCCCTGACATATTACTACATAAACATACACTAGTATTACTTTCCTATCTATAGTATACATATCTCCCTGACATATTACTACATAACATACACTTAGTATTACTTTCCTATCTATAGTATACATATCTCCCTGACATATTACTACATAACATACACTTAGTATTACTTTCCTATCTATAGTATACATATCTCCCTGACATATTACTACATAACATACACTTAGTATTACTTTCCTATCTATAGTATACATATCTCTTTCCTGACATATCTCCCTGACATATTACTATAACATACACTTAGTATTACTTTCCTATCTATAGTATACATATCTCCCTGACATATTACT
Organism: Oncorhynchus nerka; assembly: GCF_034236695.1. Lineage (NCBI taxonomy): Eukaryota > Metazoa > Chordata > Actinopteri > Salmoniformes > Salmonidae > Oncorhynchus > Oncorhynchus nerka. Next base: position 2,577 of record NW_027037673.1, on the reverse strand, counting down.
ACATAACATACACTTAGTATTACTTTCCTATCTATAGTATACATTATCTCCTGACATATTACTACATAACATACACTTAGTATTACTTTCCTATCTATAGTATACATATCTCCCTGACATATTACTACATAACATACACTTAGTATTACTTTCCTATCTATAGTATACATATCTCCTGACATATTACTACATAACATACACTTAGTATTACTTTCCTATCTATAGTATACATATCTCCCTGACATATTACTACATAACATACACTTAGTATTACTTTCCTATCTATAGTATACATATCTCCCTGACATATTACTACATAACATACACTTAGTATTACTTTTCCTATCTATAGTATACATATCTCCCTGACATATTACTACATAACATACACTTAGTATTACTTTCCTATCTATAGTATACATATCTCCCTGACATATTACTACATAACATACACTTAGTATTACTTTCCTATCTATAGTATACATATCTCCTGACATATTACTACATAACATACACTTAGTATTACTTTCCTATCTATAGTATACATATCTCCTGATCTACAACATACACTTAGTATTACTTTCCTATCTATATACATATCTCCCTGACATATTACTACATAACATACACTTAGTATTACTTTCCTATCTATAGTATACATATCTCCCTGACATATTACTACATAACATACACTTAGTATTACTTTCCTATCTATAGTATACATATCTCTGACATATTACTACATAACATACACTTAGTATTACTTTCCTATCTATAGTATTACTACATATCTCCCTGACATATTACTATTACATAACATACACTAGTATTACTTTCCTATCTATAGTATACATATCTCCCTGACATATTACTACATAACATACACTTAGTATTACTTTCCTATCTATAGTATACATATCTCCCTGACATATTACTACATAACATACACTTAGTATTACTTTCCTATCTATAGTATACATATCTCCTGACATATTACTACATAACATACACTTAGTATTACTTTCCTATCTATAGTATACATATCTCCCTGACATATTACTACATAACATACACTAGTATTATCTATTCCTATCTATAGTATTACTATATCTCCTTTTATATCTGACATATCTACATTGCTACATAACATACACTTAGTATTACTTTTTTCCTATCTATAGTATACATATCTCCCTGACATATTACTACATAACATACACTTAGTATTACTTTTCCTATCTATAGTATACATATCTCCCTGACATATTACTACATAACATACACTTAGTATTACTTTCCTATCTATAGTATACATATCTCCCTGACATATTACTACATAACATACACTTAGTATTACTTTCCTATCTATAGTATACATATCTCCCTGACATATTACTACATAACATACACTTAGTATTACTTTCCTATCTATAGTATACATATCTCCCTGACATATTACTACATAACATACATAGTATTACTTTCCTATCTATAGTATACATATCTCCCTGACATATTACTACATAACATACATGAGTATTACTTTCCTATCTATAGTATACATATCTCCTGACATATTACTACATAACATACACTAGTATTACTTTCCTATCTATAGTATACATATCTCCCTACATAACATATTACTATCATAACATACACTATTACTACATGTATACATACTTTCCTATCTATAGTATACATTATCTCTATGACATATTACTACATAACATACACTTAGTATTACATCTATCTATAGTATACATATCTCCCTGACATATTACTACACAACATACACTTAGTATTACTTTCTATCTATAGTATACATATCTCCCTGACATATTACTACATAACATACATAGTATTACTTTCCTAGCTATAGTATACATTATCTCCTAGACATATTACTACATAACATACACTTAGTATTACTTTCCTATCTATAGTATACATATCTCCCTGACATATTACTACATAGCTTATACACTTAGTATTACTTTCCTATCTGAGTATACATTATCTCCTGACATATTACTACATAACATACCTTAGTGTGCTCTATCTATAGTATACATTATTACTACATAACATACACTTAGTATTACTTTCCTATCTATAGTATACATATCTCCCTGACATATTACTACATAACATACACTTAGTATTACTTTCCTATCTACAGTATACATTATCTCCCTGACATATTACTACATAACATACACTTAGTATTACTTTCCTAGCTATAGTATACATTATCTCCCTGACATATTACTACATAACATACACTTAGTATTACTTTCCTATCTATAGTATACATATCTCCCTGACATATTACTACATAACATACACTTAGTATTACTTTCCTATCTATAGTATACATTATCTCCCTGACATATTACTACATAACATACACTTAGTATTACTTTCCTATCTATAGTATACATATCTCCCTGACATATTACTACATAACATACACTTAGTATTACTTTCCTATCTACAGTATACATATCTCCCTGACATATTACTACATAACATACACTTAGTATTACTTTCCTATCTACAGTATACATATCTCCC
>NW_027037672.1:0-21439 GCF_034236695.1 Oncorhynchus nerka | reverse complement strand
GAGGCTATATACAGGGGGGTACCGGTACAGAGTCAATGTGGAGGCTATATACAGGGGGTACCGGTACAGAGTCAATGTGTGGAGGCTATATACAGGGGAGTACCAGTACAGAGTCAAGGTCAATGTGGAGGCTATATACAGGGAGGTACCAGTACAGAGTCAATGTGGAGGCTATATACAGGGGTACCGGTACAGAGTCAATGTGGAGGCTATATACAGGAGGTACCAGTACAGAGTCAATGTGGAGGCTATATACAGGGGGTACCAGTACAGAGTCAATGTGGAGGCTATATACAGGGGGTACCAGTACAGAGTCAATGTGGAGGCTATATACAGGGGGTACCAGTACAGAGTCAATGTGGAGGCTATATACAGGGGGTACCAGTACAGAGTCAATGTGGAGGCTATATACAGGGGGTACCAGTACAGAGTCAATGTGGAGGCTATATACAGGGGGTACCAGTACAGAGTCAATGTGGAGGCTATATACAGGGGGTACCAGTACAGAGTCAATGTGGAGGCTATATACAGGGGTACCAGTACAGAGTCAATGTGGAGGCTATATACAGGGGGTACCAGTACAGAGTCAATGTGGAGGCTATATACAGGGGTACCAGTACAGAGTCAATGTGGAGGCTATATACAGGGGATACCAGTACAGAGTCAATGTGGAGGCTATATACAGGGGTACCAGTACAGAGTCAATGTGGAGGCTATATACAGGGGATACCAGTACAGAGTCAATGTGGAGGCTATATACAGGGGATACCAGTACAGAGTCAATGTGGAGGCTATATACAGGGGGTACCAGTACAGAGTCAATGTGGAGGCTATATACAGGGGGTACCAGTACAGAGTCAATGTGGAGGCTATATACAGGGGTACCAGTACAGAGTCAATGTGGAGGCTATATACAGGGGGTACCAGTACAGAGTCAATGTGGAGGCTATATACAGGGGGTACCAGTACAGAGTCAATGTGGAGGCTATATACAGGGGGTACCAGTACAGAGTCAATGTGGAGGCTATATACAGGGGGTACCGGTACAGAGTCAATGTGGAGGCTATATACAGGGGGTACCAGTACAGAGTCAATGTGGAGGCTATATACAGGGGGTACCAGTACAGAGTCAATGTGGAGGCTATATACAGGGGGTACCAGTACAGAGTCAATGTGGAGGCTATATACCAGGGGTACCAGTACAGAGTCAATGTGGAGGTTATATACAGGGGTACCGGTACAGAGTCAATGTGGAGGCTTTATACAGGGGGTCCTGGTACAGAGTCAATGTGGAGGCTATATACAGGTACCGCAGAGTCAATGTGGAGGCTATATACAGGGGATACCAGTACAGAGTCAATGTGGAGGCTATATACAGGGGATACCAGTACAGAGTCAATGTGGAGGCTATATACAGGGGATACCAGTACAGAGTCAATGTGGAGGCTATATACAGGGGGTACCAGTACAGAGTCAATGTGGAGGCTATATACAGGGGGTACCAGTACAGAGTCAATGTGGAGGCTATATACAGGGGGTACCAGTACAGAGTCAATGTGGAGGCTATATACAGGGGATACCAGTACAGAGTCAGTCATAGAAGAAGGCTATATACAGGGGATATAAGCTACAAGTCAATGTGAAGCCTATACAGAGGTCACAGGTACAGAGTCAATGTGTCAATGTAAGGCTATATACAGGGGATACCAGAACAGAGTCAATGTGTCAATGTGGAGGCTATATACAGGGGATACCAGTACAGAGTCAATGTGAGGAATCAGAACACTGTGAGTCAGGAGGCTATATACAGGGGATACCAGTACAGAGTCAATGTGTCAATGTGGAGGCTATATACAGGGGGTACCAGTACAGAGTCAATGTGTGGAGCTATATACAGGGAGTACCGGTACAGAGTCAATGTGTCAATGTGGAGGCTATATACAGGAGGATACCAGTACAGAGTCAATGTGTCAATGTGGAGGCTATATACAGGGGTACCGGTACAGAGTCACTGTGTCAATGTGGAGGCTATATACAGGGGGTACCGGTACAGAGTCAATGTGTCAATGTGGGAGGCTATATACAGGGGTACCAGTAGAGTCAATGAGGCTATATACAAATTCAGTACAGAGTCAATGTGTCAATGAGGCTATATACAGGGGGCACCGGCACAGAGTCAATGCCAATGTGGAGGCTATATACAGGGGTACCAGTGCAAGTCAATGTACAGAGCTCATCAGAGAGACTGTCAGAGTCAAATGTGGAGGCAATACAGGATCACCGAACAGAGTCAATGTGGAGGCTATATACAGGGTGCCGGTACAGAGTCAATGTGTCAATGGGAGGCTATATACAGGGGATACCAGTACAGAGTCAATGTGAGGCTATATACAGGGGATACCAGTACAGAGTCATCAATGTGGGAGGCTATATACAGGGGATACCAGTACAGAGAGTCAATGTGGAGGCTATATGGGGATACCAGTACAGAGTCAATGTGGAGGCAATGGGCCAGAGTCAGTATCAATGTGGAGGCTATATACAGGGATACCAGTACAGAGTCAATGTGTCAATGTGGAGGCTATATACAGGGGATACCAGTACAGAGTCAATGTGTCAATGTGGAGGCTATATACAGGGGATACCAGTACAGAGTCAATGTGGAGGCTATATACAGGGGATACCAGTACAGAGTCAATGTGTCAATGTGGAGGCTATATACAGGGGATACCAGTACAGAGTCAATGTGTCAATGTGGAGGCTATATACAGGGGATACCAGTACAGAGTCAATGTGGAGGCTATATACAGGGGATACCAGTACAGAGTCAATGTGGTGGAGGCTATATACAGGGATACCAGTACAGAGTCAATGTGTCAATGTCAATGTGTCAATGTGGAGGCTATATACAGGGGATACCAGTACAGAGTCAATGTGTCAATGTGGAGGCTATATACAGGGGGTACCGGTACAGAGTCAATGTGTCAATGTGGAGGCTATATACAGGGGATACCAGTACAGAGTCAATGTGGAGGCTATATACAGGGGATGCAAAGTACAGAGTCAATGTGTCAATGTAGAGGCTATATACAGGGGTACCAGTACAGAGTCAATGCAGTGGAGGCTATATACAGGGACAACCAGTGGAGAGTCAATGTGTCAATGTGGAGGCTATATACAGGGGATACCGCACAGAGTCAATGTGGAGGCTATATACAGGGGTACCAGCACAGAATGTGTCAATGTGGAGGCTATATACAGGAGTACAAGTACAGAGTCAATGTGTCAATGTGGAGGCTATATACAGGGGATACCAGTACAGAGTCAATGTGGAGGCTATACAGGGGCATACCAGTACAGAGTCAATGTGTCAATGTGGAGGCTATATACAGGCACCGGTACAGAGTCAATGTGTGAGGCTATATACAGGGGTACCAGTACAGAGTCAATGTGGAGGCTATATACAGGGGGCACCGGTACAGAGTCAATGTGGAGGCTATATACAGGGGGTACCGGCACAGAGTCAATGTGGAGGCTATATACAGGGGATACCAGTACAGAGTCAATGTGTCAATGTGGAGGCTATATACAGGGGTACCGGTACAGAGTCAATGTGTCAATGTGGAGGCTATATACAGGGGGCACCAGTACAGAGTCAATGTGTCAATGTGGAGGCTATATACAGGGGCTACCAGAGTTGCCAATGTGGAGGCTATATACAGGGGCTACCGGTACAGAGTCAATGTGGAGGCTATATACAGGGGTACCGGTACAGAGTCAATGTGTCAATGTGGAGGCTATATACAGGGGATACCAGTACAGAGTCAATGTGGAGGCTATATACAGGACCCACAGAGTCAATGTGTCAATGTGGAGGCTATATACAGGGGGTACCAGTACAGAGTCAATGTGTCAATGAGGCTATATACAGGGGTACCGGTACAGAGTCAATGTGTCAATGTGGAGGCTATATACAGGGGTACCAGTACAGAGTCAATGTGTCAATGTGGAGGCTATATACAGGGGATACCAGTACAGAGTCAATGTGGAGGCTATATACAGGGGTACCAGTACAGAGTATATACAGGGGGCAATGTGTCAATGTGGAGGCTATATACAGGGGGTACCAGTACAGAGTCAATGTGTCAATGTGGAGGCTATATACAGGGGGTACCAGTACAGAGTCAATGTGTCAATGTGGAGGCTATATACAGGGGGTACCAGTACAGAGTCAATGTGGAGGCTATATACAGGGGATACCAGTACAGAGTCAATGTGGAGGCTATATACAGGGGGTACCAGTACAGAGTCAATGTGGAGGCTATATACAGGGGTACCAGGTACAGAGTCAATGTGGAGGCTATATACAGGGGATACCGGTACAGAGTCAATGTGGAGGCTATATACAGGGGATACCAGTACAGAGTCAATGTGGAGGCTATATACAGGGGATACCAGTACAGAGTCAATGTAGAGGCTATATACAGGGGATACCGGTACAGAGTCAATGTGGAGGCTATATACAGGGGATACCAGTACAGAGTCAATGTAGAGGCTATATACAGGGGATACCGGTACAGAGTCAATGTGGAGGCTATATACAGGGGGTCCCAGTACAGAGTCAATGTGGAGGCTATATACAGGGGCTACCGGTACAGAGTCAATGTGGAGGCTATATACAGGGGATACCAGTACAGAGTCAATGTGGAGGCTATATACAGGGGATACCAGTACAGAGTCAATGTGGAGGCTATATACAGGGGATACCAGTACAGAGTCAATGTGGAGGCTATATACAGGGGATACCAGTACAGAGTCAATGTGGAGGCTATATACAGGGGGGCACCAGTACAGAGTCAAATGTGGAGGCTATATACAGGGTACCGGTACAGGTCAATATACAGGGGATACCAGTACAGAGTCAATGTGGAGGCTATATACAGGGGATACCAGTACAGAGTCAATGTGTCAATGTGGAGGCTATATACAGGGGATACCAGAACAGAGTCAATGTGGAGGCTATATACAGGGGATACCAGTACAGAGTCAATGTGGAGGCTATATACAGGGGATACCAGTACAGAGTCAATGTGTCAATGTGGAGGCTATATACAGGGGGTACCAGTACAGAGTCAATGTGGAGGCTATATACAGGGGATACCAGTACAGAGTCAATGTGTCAATGTGGAGGCTATATACAGGGGATACCAGTACAGAGTCAATGTGTCAATGTGGAGGCTATATACAGGGGATACCAGTACAGAGTCAATGTGGAGGCAATGTGGAGGCTATATACAGGGGAGGCTACCAGTACAGAGTCAATGTGTCAATGTGGAGGCTATATACAGGGGATACCGGTACAGAGTCAATGTGTCAATGTGGAGGCTATATACAGGGGGTACCGGTACAGAGTCAATGTGTCAATGTGGAGGCTATATACAGGGGTACCGGTACAGAGTCAAATGTGGAGGCTATATACAGGGGATACCAGTACAGAGTCAATGTGTCAATGTGGAGGCTATATACAGGGGATACCGGTACAGAGTCAATGTGTCAATGTGGAGGCTATATACAGGGGATACCGGTACAGAGTCAATGTGTCAATGTGGAGGCTATATACAGGGGATACCAGTACAGAGTCAATGTAGAGGCTATATACAGGGGATACCAGTACAGAGTCAATGTGTCAATGTGGAGGCTATATACAGGGGATACCGGTACAGAGTCAGAGTCAATGTGGAGGCTATATACAGGGGGTACCAGTACAGAGTCAATGTGTCATATACATGTGGAGGCTATATACAGGGGGTACCGGTACAGAGTCAATGTGGTGGAGGCTATATACAGGGGACCAGAGTACAGAGTCAATGTGAGTCAGTGGAGGCTATATACAGGGGGTACCGTACAGAGTCAATGTAGAGGCTATATACAGGGGATACCAGTACAGAGTCAATGTGTCAATGTGGAGGCTATATACAGGGGATACCGGAACAGAGTCAATGTGGAGGCTATATACAGGGGGTACCAGTACAGAGTCAATGTGTCAATGTGGAGGCTATATACAGGGGGTACCGGTACAGAGTCAATGTGTCAATGTGGAGGCTATATACAGGGGATACCAGTACAGAGTCAATGTGTCAATGTGGAGGCTATATACAGGGGTACCGGTACAGAGTCAATGTGGAGGCTATATACAGGGATACCAGTACAGAGTCAATGTGTCAATGTGGAGGCTATATACAGGGGGTACCAGTACAGAGTCAATGTGTCAATGTGGAGGCTATATACAGGGGGTACCAGTACAGAGTCAATGTGTCAATGTGGAGGCTATATACAGGGGGTACCGGTACAGAGTCAATGTGTCAATGTGGAGGCTATATACAGGGGGTACCAGTACAGAGTCAATGTGGAGGCTATATACAGGGGATACCGGTACAGAGTCAATGTGTCAATGTGGAGGCTATATACAGGGGGTACCAGTACAGAGTCAATGTGTCAATGTGGAGGCTATATACAGGGGATACCAGTACAGAGTCAATGTGTCAATGTGGAGGCTATATACAGGGGGTACCAGTACAGAGTCAATGTGTCAATGTGGAGGCTATATACAGGGGATACCAGTACAGAGTCAATGTGGAGGCTATATACAGGGGGTACCAGTACAGAGTCAATGTGTCAATGTGGAGGCTATATACAGGGGGTACCGGTACAGAGTCAATGTGGAGGCTATATACAGGGGGTACCAGTACAGAGTCAATGTAGAGGCTATATACAGGGGGCTACTAGTACAGAGTCAATGTGTCAATGTGGAGGCTATATACAGGGGGTACCAGTACAGAGTCAATGTGTCAATGTGGAGGCTATATACAGGGGATACCAGTACAGAGTCAATGTGGAGGCTATATACAGGGGGTACCAGTACAGAGTCAATGTGTCAATGTGGAGGCTATATACAGGGGATACCAGTACAGAGTCAATGTGTCAATGTGGAGGCTATATACAGGGGGTACCAGTACAGAGTCAATGTGGAGGCTATATACAGGGGGTACCGGTACAGAGTCAATGTGTCAATGTGGAGGCTATATACAGGGGATACCAGTACAGAGTCAATGTGTCAATGTGGAGGCTATATACAGGGGGTACCAGTACAGAGTCAATGTGTCAATGTGGAGGCTATATACAGGGGGTACCGGTACAGAGTCAATGTGTCAATGTGGAGGCTATATACAGGGGGTACCAGTACAGAGTCAATGTGTCAATGTGGAGGCTATATACAGGGGATACCGGTACAGAGTCAATGTGTCAATGTGGAGGCTATATACAGGGGGTACCAGTACAGAGTCAATGTGGAGGCTATATACAGGGGGTACCGGTACAGAGTCAATGTGGAGGTGGAGGCTATATACAGGGGGTACCAGTACAGAGTCAATGTGTCAATGAGGCTATATACAGGGGATACCAGTACAGAGTCAATGTGTCAATGTGGAGGCTATATACAGGGGGTACCAGTACAGAGTCAATGTGGAGGCTATATACAGGGGGTACCAGTACAGAGTCAATGTGTCAATGTGGAGGCTATATACAGGGGATACCAGTACAGAGTCAATGTGGAGGCTATATACAGGGGATACCGGTACAGAGTCAATGTGGAGGCTATATACAGGGGGTACCAGTACAGAGTCAATGTGGAGGCTATATACAGGGGATACCAGTACAGAGTCAATGTGGAGGCTATATACAGGGGGCTACAGAGTCAATGTGGAGGCTATATACAGGGGATACCAGTACAGAGTCAATGTGGAGGCTATATACAGGTGGTACCTGGAGTCATACCAGTACAGAGTCAATGTGGAGGCTATATACAGGGGATACCAGTACAGAGTCAATGTAGAGGCTATATACAGGGGATACCAGTACAGAGTCAATGTGGAGGCTATATACAGGGGATACCAGTACAGAGTCAATGTGGAGGCTATATACAGGGGATACCGGTACAGAGTCAATGTGGAGGCTATATACAAGGGGTACCAGTACAGAGTCAATGTGGAGGCTATATACAGGGATACCAGTACAGAGTCAATGTGGAGGCTATATACAAGGGGTACCAGTACAGAGTCAATGTGGAGGCTATATACAGGGGATACCAGTACAGAGTCAATGTGGAGGCTATATACAGGGGATACCAGTACAGAGTCAATGTGGAGGCTATATACAAGGGGTACCAGTACAGAGTCAATGTGGAGGCTATATACAAGGGGTACCAGTACAGAGTCAATGTGGAGGCTATATACAGGGGATACCGGTACAGAGTCAATGTGGAGGCTATATACAGGGGTACCGGTACAGAGTCAATGTGTCAATGTGGAGGCTATATACAGGGATACCAGTACAGAGTCAATGTGGAATGTGCTATATACAGGGGCAACCAGTACAGAGTCAATGTGGAGGCTATATACAGGGATACCAGTACAGAGTCAATGTGGAGGCTATATCGGCACAGAGTCAAGTGGGGGCTATATACAGGGGGTACCAGCACAGAGTCAATGTGGATATACAGGGGATACCAATACAGAGTCAATGTGGAGGCTATATACAGGGGGTACCGGTACAGAGTCAATGTGGAGGCTATATACAGGGGGTACCAGTACAGAGTCAATGTGTCAATGTGGAGGCTATATACAGGGGGTACCGGTACAGAGTCAATGTGGAGGCTATATACAGGGGGTACCGGTACAGAGTCAATGTGGAGGCTATATACAGGGGGTACCGGAACAGAGTCAATGTGTCAATGTGGAGGCTATATACAGGGGGATACCAGTACAGAGTCAATGTGGAGGCTATATACAGGGGGTACCGGTACAGAGTCAATGTGTCAATGTGGAGGCTATATACAGGGGGTACCGGTACAGAGTCAATGTCAATGTGGAGGCTATATACAGGGGATACCAGTACAGAGTCAATGTGTCAGTGGAGCTATATACAGGGGATACCAGTACAGAGTCAATGTGGAGGCTATATACAGGGGGTACCGGTACAGAGTCAATGTGGAGGCTATATACAGGGGATACCGGTACAGAGTCAATGTGGAGGCTATATACAGGGGTACCAGTACAGAGTCAATGTGTCAATGAGGCTATATACAGGGGGGCATCACAGGGAGGCTACAGGGGGTACCGGTACAGAGTCAATGTGTCAATGTGGAGCTATATACAGGGGATACCGGTACAGAGTCAATGTGGTGGAGGCTATATACAGGGGTACAGAGTCAATACCGGAGGCTATATACAGGGGATACAGAGTCAATGTGGTGGAGGCTATATACAGGGGGTACCAGTACAGAGTCAATGTGTCAATGTGGAGGCTATATACAGGGGATACACAGAGGTGTCAATGTGGAGGCCAGGAGCACCGGTACAGAGTCAATGTGTCAATGTGGAGGCTATATACAGGGGATACCAGTACAGAGTCAATGTGTCAATGTGGAGGCTATATACAGGGGATACCAGTACAGAGTCAATGTAGAGGCTATATACAGGGGATACCAGTACAGAGTCAATGTGTCAATGTGGAGGCTATATACAGGGGATACCGGTACAGAGTCAATGTGTCAATGTGGAGGCTATATACAGGGGATACCGGAACAGAGTCAATGTGGAGGCTATATACAGGGGGTACCGGTACAGAGTCAATGTGGAGGCTATATACAGGGGGTACCAGTACAGAGTCAATGTAGAGGCTATATACAGGGGATACCGGAACAGAGTCAATGTGGAGGCTATATACAGGGGGTACCGGTACAGAGTCAATGTGGAGGCTATATACAGGGGGTACCGGTACAGAGTCAATGTGGAGGCTATATACAAGGGATACCGGAACAGAGTCAATGTGGAGGCTATATACAGGGGGTACCGGTACAGAGTCAATGTAGAGGCTATATACAGGGGGTACCGGTACAGAGTCAATCTGGAGGCTATATACAGGGGGTACCGGTACAGAGTCAATGTGGAGGTTATATACAGGGGGTACCGGTACAGAGTCAATGTGGAGGCTATATACAGGGGGTACCGGTACAGAGTCAATGTGGAGGCTATATACAGGGGATACCGGAACAGAGTCAATGTGGAGGCTATATACAGGGGGTACCGGTACAGAGTCAATGTGGAGGCTATATACAGGGGGTACCAGTACAGAGTCAATGTAGAGGCTATATACAGGGGATACCGGAACAGAGTCAATGTGGAGGCTATATACAGGGGGTACCGGTACAGAGTCAATGTGGAGGCTATATACAGGGGATACCGGAACAGAGTCAATGTGGAGGCTATATACAGGGTACCGGTAGAGAGACAATGGAGGCTATATACAGGGGTACCAGTACAGAGTCAATGTGGAGGCTATATACAGGGGTACCGGTACAGAGTCAATGTGGAGGCTATATACAGGAGATACCGTACAGAGTCAATGTGGAGGCTATATACAGGGGTACCGTACAGAGTCAATGTGGAGGCTATACACAGGGGGTACAAGTACAGAGTCAATGTGGAGGCTATATACAGGGGTACAAGGTACAGAGTCAATGTGGAGGCTATATACAGGGGGTACCGGTGCAGAGTCAATGTGGAGGCTATATACAGGGGTACGGTACAGAGTCAATGTGGAGGCTATATACAGGAGTACCGGTACAGAGTCAATGTGGAGGCTATATACAGGGGGTACCGGTACAGAGTCAATGTGGAGGCTATATACAGGGGGTACCAGTACAGAGTCAATGTGAAGGCTATATACAGGGGGTACCAGTACAGAGTCAATGTGGAGGCTATATACAGGGGGTACCAGTACAGAGTCAATGTGGAGGCTATATACAGGGGGTACCGGTACAGAGTCAATGTGGAGGCTATATACAGGGGGTACCGGTACAGAGTCAATGTGGAGGCTATATACATGGGGTACCAGTACAGAGTCAATGTGGAGGCTATATACAGGGGGTACTGGTACAGAGTCAATGTGGTGGCTATATACAGGGGGTACCGGTACAGAGTCAATGTGGAGGCTATATACAGGGGTACCAGTACAGAGTCAATGTGGAGGCTATATACAGGGGGGTACCAGTACAGAGTCAATGTGGAGGCTATATACAGGGGGTACCGGTACAGAGTCAATGTGGAGACTATATACAGGGGGTACCCGGAACAGAGTCAATGTGGAGACTATATACAGGGGGTACCAGTACAGAGTCAATGTGGAGGCTATATACAGGAGATACCAGTACAGAGTCAATGTGAAGGCTATATACAGGGAGTACCAGTACAGAGTCTATATACAGGGGGTACCAGTACAGAGTCAATGTGTCGGCTATATACAGGGGATACCGGTACAGAGTCAATGTGGAGGCTATATACAGGGGGTACCAGTACAGAGTCAATGTGGAGGCTATATACAGGGGGTACCAGTACAGTCAATGTGGAGGCTATATACAGGGGGAACCGGTACAGAGTCAATGTGGAGGCTATATACAGGGGGTACCGGTACAGAGTCAATGTGGAGGCTATATACAGGGGGTACCGGTACAGAGTCAATGTGAAGGCTATATACAGGGGGTACCGGTACAGAGTCAATGTGGAGGCTATATACAGGGGCACCAGTAGTCAATGTGGAGGCTATATACAGGGGGAACCAGTACAGAGTCAATGTGGAGGCTATATACAGGGGGTACCGGTACAGAGTCAATGTGGAGGCTATATACAGGGGGTACCAGTACAGAGTCAATGTGAAGGCTATATACAGGGGTACCGGCACAGAGTCAATGTGGAGGCTATATACAGGGGGTACCGGTACAGAGTCAATGTGGAGGCTATATACAGGGTACCGGTACAGAGTCAATGTGGAGCTATATACAGGGGGGGTACCAGTACAGAGTCAATGTGAAGGCTATATACAGGGGGTACCAGTACAGAGTCAATGTGGAGGCTATATACAGGGGGTACCAGTACAGAGTCAATGTGACAATGTGGAGGCTATATACAGGGGGTACCAGTACAGAGTCAATGTGGAGGCTATATACAGGGGGTACAGGTACAGAGTCAATGTGGAGGCTATATACAGGGGGTACAGGTACAGAGTCAATGTGGAGGCTGTATATATACCACCCATATTTGTCAGGTCACATCTCACCCGCATACTGATCATATTAAATCAGGTCATACCTCACCACCCATATTGATCAGGTCATACCTCACCCCCATATTGATCAGGTCATACCTCACCCCCATATTGATCAGGTCATACCTCACCACCCATATTGATCAGGTCATACCTCACCCCCCATATTGATCAGGTCACATCCACCCCCATATTGATCAGGTCACATCCACCCCCATATTGATCAGGTCATACCTCACCCCCCATATTGATCAGGTCACATCCACCCCCCATATTGATCAGGTCACATCCACCCCCCATATTGATCAGGTCATACCTCACCCCCATATTGATCAGGTCACATCCACCCCCCATATTGATCAGGTCACATCCACCCCCCATATTGATCAGGTCACATCCACCCCCCATATTGATCAGGTCACACCTCACCCCCCATATTGATCAGGTCACACTCACCCCCATATTGATCAGGTCACACCTCACCCCCATATTGATCAGGTCACACCACCCCCCATATTGATCAGGTCACATCTCACGCCCCCATCATTATTGATCATCCCCATATTGATCTGGTCACATCTCACGCCCATATTCTCAGGTCACACCTCACCCCATATTGATCAGGTCACATCTCACCACCCATATTGATCAGATCGAACCTCACCCCCATATTGATCAGGTCACACCTCACCACCCATATTGATCAGGTCACACCTCACCACCCATATTGATCAGGTCACACCTCACCACCCATATTGATCAGGTCATACCTCACCCCCATATTGATCAGGTCACATCCACCCCCCCATATTGATCAGGTCACACCTCACCCCCATATTGATCAGGTCACACCTCACCCCCATATTGATCAGGTCACACCTCACCCCCATATTGATCAGGTCACACCTCACCCCCCATATTGATCTGGTCACATCTCACGCCCATATTCGTCAGGTCACACCTCACCCCGATATTGATCAGGTCACATCTCACCCCCCATATTGATCAGATCGAACCTCACCCCGATATTGATCAGGTCACACCTCACCACCCATATTGATCAGGTCACACCTCACCACCCATATTGATCAGGTCACACCTCACCACCCATATTGATCAGGTCATACCTCACCCCCCATATTGATCAGGTCACATCCACCCCCCATATTGATCAGGTCATACCTCACCCCCATATTGATCAGGTCACATCCACCCCCCATATTGATCAGGTCACATCCACCCCCCATATTGATCAGGTCACATCCACCCCCATATTGATCAGGTCACACCTCACCCCCATATTGATCAGGTCACACTCACCCCCATATTGAGTCAGGTCACCCTCACCCCCATATTGATCAGGTCACACCTCACCCCCATATTGATCAGGTCACACCTCACTACCCATATTGATCTGGTCACATCTCACTATATTCGAGGTCACACCTCACCCCGATATTGATCAGGTCACATCTCACCCCCCATATTGATCAGATCGAACCTCACCCCCATATTGATCAGGTCACACCTCACCACCCATATTGATCAGGTCACACCTCACCACCCATATTGATCAGGTCACACCTCACCACCCATATTGATCAGATCAAACCTCACCACACTAACACAAATGCAGCAAACATACTGTATCTGAAAGGCCATTAAAAGGACGGTGATCAGTGTTTAGGGGTTAATGGGTCGTTTAACACAAACTGTCATGCGACGTTTATTGAACTGAACACACAGTAGCAGCATCAGACAGACACCCAACAAAATAAAAGTCCAGAGACAGGTTTACAAAATAAGAGTCCTTTAATGGTGGGAGATGAACAGATCATATGAAGTGCCTCTTGGCAGATTCAAGCTTACAAAACACTTCCCCACATGCATATTTTCCAGGTATTGTAGTTCCCTGGAACATAGGAGATACAGTGAAGCAGTAAGTGGAATGGGGGGGGGGGGGGGGGGGGGACTACAAACATGGCAGACAGAGTGGACTGTGCCCTGACTATTGTACCACCTAAGGGATGTTGGTAGCCATTTAAATAATCCCATGTGTCAGCCTTCTGTGTGTCGGTCTCCTATGAGAGACTATGGAACACTGGTCAACCACTAACCATCTGACATGTTATCATTGAGAGAGAATAATGCCTTGGCAAACAGAGGGGACACTATAAAGTAGGGGGTGGAGGGGTAATGGTCCATGTGAACACACAGACTCACACTCATTCGCTCAGTCAGTCAGTCACTAATGACAGGTCTCTTATTTTCACACACACAACGATGTAGCCAAGGTAATGGGTACAGGGGATAAGGGGTGTTGATGGTGTCAGTGTAAAGTTGCATATAGAACAGAACGGGGGCTTCTAAGGGTAGTTGGGAGGACAAGAGGGGATATTTGAGGGGGTGGGAGATGGAGGGGCTTTCAGGGGCGATGGGGTGTTCAGGCGGTATTCAGGGTGATGGGGGTATTCAGGGGGTGATGGGGTGTGACGGGGGTATTCAGGGATGTGATGGGGTGTTCAGGGGTGATGGGGTGTTCAGGGTATTCAGGGTGATGGGGTTATTCAGGGGTGATGGGGTGTGACGGGGTATTCAGGGGTATTCAGGGGTGATGGGGTGTGATTCAGGGGTATTCAGGGGTGATGGGGGTATTCAGGGGTGATGGGGGTATTCAGGGGTGATGGGGTGTGGCGGGGTATTCAGGGGGTGATGGGGATATTCAGGGTGATGGGGGTATTCAGGGGTTTTGGGGGGTATTCAGGGGTTTGGGGGTATTCAGGGGTGATGGGGGTATTCAGGGGGTGATGGGGGTATTCAGGGGGGTATTCAGGGGGTATCAGAGCCTTGTCTCTATCCCGTGCGAAGGATGACGTGAACTCCAGAATCGGTGAACACCGGACCACTCATGTCTCCCACCTTCAGAGCGAAGGACGCATCCTCAAAGGGCTTCTGCATCTGACCTGAAACACACAAACACCTCCATCACAACTAATGTCTCCCACCTTCAGAGCGAAGGCTTCTGCATCTGACCTGAAACACACACACACCTCTATCACAACTAATGTCTCCCACCTTCAGAGCGAAGGCTTCTGCATCTGACCTGAAACACACACACACACAGACACCTCTATCACAACTAATGTCTCCCACCTTCAGAGCAAAGGGCTCCTGCATCTGACCTGAAACACACACACACCTCTATCACAACTAATGTCTCCCAGCTTCAGAGCGAAACTGCATCTGACCTGAAACACACACACACCTCTATCACAACTAATGTCTCCCAGCTTCAGACGAAGGGCTTCCATCTGACCTGGAAACACACACACACCTCTATCACAACTAATGTCTCCCACCTTCAGAGCGAAGGGCTTCTGCATCTGACCTGAAACACACACACACCTCTATCACAACTAATGTCTCCCACCTTCAGAGCGAAGGGCTTCTGCATCTGACCTGAAACACACACACACACCTCTATCACAACTAATGTCTCCCACCTTCAGAGCGAAGGCCTGCATCTGACCTGAAACACACACATACCTCTCTCACAACGAAAACAGAAAACACCTGGAAAACAGGACTTTGTGCCTGTCTGTGATTGCATGCTTGTGTGTGTGTGTAGTATATGTTCCATTTGACCGTGTGTGTGTGTGTGGATAGTATATTTTCCATTTGACAGTGTGTGTGTGTTACCTCTGCCGAACAGTCCCAGGTCTCCTCCGTTGCGTGCGGAGCTGCAGTCACTGAACTGAGAGGCCAGAGCCTCAAACTCCTCCTCTCCTGACTGCATCTGCTCTATGTACTCTGCAACATGTTAACACACACACACACACACCATGTTATGTAACACTTACACTACAACATGTTAACACACACACACACACACCATGTTATGTAACACTTACACTACAACATGTTAACAAACATACACACAGAGCAACAACATGTTATATGTATATATTCATATTGGCCATATACCACAACCCTCAGGCCTTATGGCCTAATTCTATACTATTTATTGCATCTTAGCCTATGTAGCTCGGTCATCGCTCATCCATGCATTTATATGTATTTAGTCTTATTCCACCCCTTTACTTAGATGTGTGTGTATTAGGCCGTTGTTGTGGAATTGTTAGATTACATGTTAGATATTACTGCAGTCGGAACTAGAAACACAAGCATTTCACTACGCTCACAATAACATCTGCTAACTGTGTGACCAATAACATCTGCTAACCGTGTGTATGTGACCAATAACATCTGCTAACCATGTGTATGTGACCATTAACATCTGCTAACCGTGTGACCAATAACATCTGATAATCGTGTGTATGTGACCAATAACATCTGCTAACCGTGTGACCAATAACATCTGCTAACTGTGTGACCAATAACATCTGCTAACCGTGTGTGTGTGACCAATAACATCTGCTAACCATGTGTATGTGACCATTAACATCTGCTAACCATGTGTATGTGACCAATAACATCTGCTAACCGTGTGTATGTGACCAATAACATCTGATAATCGTGTGTATGTGACCAATAACATCTGCTAACCATGTGTATGTGACCAATAACATCTGACTTGACATGCACGTAGTTTATCAAACTGTCTCTCACAACACACCCAGAGACGGTCAAACATTAGATCAAATGTTGTCACACCAACTCTTTCCCCCAACTACTCACTTTGTATGAGGTCGAGGGCCTCCTCTTTGGAGCGCGTGATGTTCTCCTCCCTCCAGGAGGACGGACGGCAGCGTTAGTATGCTTCACCAGGAGGTGGGAACAACGCACCTTGTCTGGCTCGCCACTCCCATCACCTACAATTCAATACAACTTTATTGTCCCCTCCCATCACCTACAATACAAATGTATTGTCCCCTCCCTTCACCCACAATACAAATGTATTGTCCCCTCCCACTTCACAAATGTATTGTCCCCTCCCATCACCCACAATACAAATGTATTATCCCCTCCCTTCACCCACAATACAAATGTATTATCCCCTCCCTTCACCTACAATACAAATGTATTGTCCCCTCCCTTCACCTACAATACAAATGTATTGTCCCCTCCCTTCACAAATGTATTGCCCCCTCCCTTCACCCACAATACAAATGTATTATCCCCTCCCTTCACCTACAATACAAATGTATTGCCCCCTCCCTTCACCCACAATACAAATGTATTATCCCCTCCCTTCACCTACAATACAAATGTATTGTCCCCTCCCTTCACCTACAATACAAATGTATTGTCCCCTCCCTTCACAAATGTATTGTCCCCTCCCTTCACCTACAATACAAATGTATTGTCCCCTCCCTTCACAAATGTATTGTCCCCTCCCTTCACCCACAATACAAATGTATTATCCCCTCTCTTCACCCACAATACAAATGTATTGTCCCCTCCCCTTCACAAATGTATTGTCCCTTCCCTTCACCTACAATACAAATGTATTGTCCCCTCCCTTCACCTACAATACAAATGTATTGTCCCCTCCCTTCACCCACAATACAAATGTATTGTCCCCTCTCTTCACCCACAATACAAATGTATTGTCCCCTCCCCTTCACAAATGTATTGTCCCCTCCCTTCACAAATGTATTGTCCCCTCCCTTCACCCACAATACAAATGTATTGTCCCCTCCCTTCACCCACAATACAAATGTATTGTCCCCTCCCTTCACCTACAATACAAATGTATTGTCCCCTCCCTTTACCTACAATACAAATGTATTGTCCTCCACTCACAAATGTATTGTCCTCCCTTCACAAATGCATTGTCCCCTCCCTTCACAAATGTATTGTCCCCTCCCTTCACCCACAATACAAATGTATTGTCCCTCCCTTCACCCACAATACAAATGTATTGTCCCCTCCTTCACCTACAATACATGTATTGTCCCCTCCCTTCACCCACAATACAAATGTATTGTCCCTCCTTCACCCACAATACAAATGTATTGTCCCCTCCCTTCACCCACAATACAAATGTATTGTCCCCTCCCTTCACCCACAATACAAATGTATTGTCCCCTCCTTCACCCACAATACAAATGTATTGTCCCTTCCACTTCACCCACAATACAAATGTATTGTCCCCTCCCTTCACCTACAATACAAATGTATTGTCCCCTCCCTTCACCCACAATACACATGTATTGTCCCTCCTCTTCACCTACAATACAAATGTATTGTCCCTCCCTTCACCTACAATACAAATGTATTGTCCCTCCCTTCACTCCACGATACAAATGTATTGTCCCTCCCTTCACCCACAATACAAATGTATTGTCCCTCCTCTTCACCCACAATACAAATGTATTGTCCCCTCACTTCACCTACAATACAAATGTATTGCCCCCACTTCACCCACAACACAAAAACACTTTGTGCATCACCAATGCAACCCAGTTGTTAAGCCTTGATTAACTTGACAGTCTTCTTCTCATCCCCCAAACGGCACACATTTCACACGGTAGAGGGCAGCATTTACACAGCGGAGGAGCAGCCACACTTCACACAGCCCCCAGCAGAGGAGCTGACACTTCACACAGTAGAGGGCAGCACACTCACACAGCGGAGGAATTTCACACACAGTAGAGGAGCACAGGGTCAAACCATAGTGCAGCCTGGATGGAGAGCCAGTATGTTATTTGGGTTAGGGCCGGTGTGCTGTTAAATAGAACGTGCCGTCATTACGGGACAGTATGCTGTTGGGTTAAGGGCATTACGGTATGCTGTCATTAAGAGGCCGGTATGCTGTTGGGTTAAGGGCCGGCATGTTGGGTTAAGGGCCGGCATGCTGTTGGGTTAAGGGCCGGCATGCTGTTGGGTTAAGGGCCGGCATGCTGTTGGGTTAAGGGCCGGCATGCTGTTGGGTTAAGGGCCGGCATGCTGTTGGGTTAAGGGCCGGCATGCTGTTGGGTTAAGGGCCGGCATGCTGTTGGGTTAAGGGCCGGCATGCTGTTGGGTTAAGGGCCGGCATGCTGTTGGGTTAAGGGCCGGCATGCTGTTGGGTTAAGGGCCGGCATGCTGTTGGGTTAAGGGCCGGCATGCTGTTGGGTTAAGGGCCGGCATGCTGTTGGGTTAAGGGCCGGCATGCTGTTGGGTTAGGGCCGGCATGCTGTTGGGTTAAGGGCCGGCATGCTGTTGGGTTAAGGGCCCGGCATGCTGTTGGGTTAAGGGCCGGCATGCTGTTGGGTTAAGGGCCGGCATGCTGTTAGGTTAAGGGCCGGCATGCTGTTGGGTTAAGAGCCGGCATGCTGTTGGGTTAAGGGCCGGCATGCTGTTGGGTTAAGGGCCAGCATGTTGTTGGGTTAAGGGCCAGTATGCTGTTGGGTTAAGGGCCAGTATGTTGTTGGGTTAAGGGCCAGCATGCTGTTGGGTTAAGGGCCAGCATGCTGTTGGGTTAAGGGCCAGCATGCTGTTGGGTTAAGGGCCGGCATGCTGTTGGGTTAAGGGCCAGCACCCCCCCCTCCCCAGTTTAATTTTACAGTGCCCCACCAGGGATTCTAACCGTGACCTGTCAGCTACAGGTCCATCCCCTTAGCTGCTGGGCGACCTACCTGACCCCACCGGACGCTCCCACTGGCTGGCATTGGTGATGTGGTTAAAGTAGTACACTCTACCTAGGAAAGGGAGGAGGAGAAAGAGGATGGGAAGAGAGAGCGGGGGGCGGGGGAGAGAAGAAAGGGGGAGTGGGAGAGAGAGGAGCGGACGGGGAGAGAGGGAGGAGAGAAAGGGGACGGGGAGGGAGGGAATGGAGAGAAAGGATGGGGAGTAGGGGAAGAGAGAGAAAGGATGGGGAGTAGGGGAAGAGAGAGAAAGGATGGGGAGTAGGGGAAGAGAGAGAAAGGATGGGGAGTAGGGGAAGAGAGAGAAAGGATGGGGAGTAGGGGAAGAGAGAGAAAGGATGGGGAGTAGGGAAGAGAGAGAAAGGATGGGGAGTAGGGAAGAGAGAAAGGATGGGGAGTAGGGGGAAGAGAGAAAGGATGGGGAGTAGGGGAAGAGAGAAAGGATGGGGAGTAGGGGAAGAGAGAAAGGATGGGGAGTAGGGGAAGGAGAGAAAGGATGGGGAGTAGGGGAGGGAGAGATAGGATGGGGAGGGAGAGAAAGGATGGGGAGTAGGGAGAGAGAGAGAAAGGATGGGAGTAGGGGAGGAGAAAGGATGGGGAGTAGGGAGAGAGAGAAAGGATGAGGAGTAGGGGGAGAGAGAGAAAGGATGGGGGTAGGGGAGAGAGAAAGGATGGGGAGTAGGGGGAAGGAGAGAAAGGATGGGGAGTAGGGGAAGAGAGAGAAAGGATGGGGAGTAGGGGAGGGAGAGAAAGGATGGGGAGTAGGGAGGGAGAGAAAGGATGGGGAGTGAGGGGAGGGAGAGAGAGGAGGATGGGGAGTAGGGGGAGGGAGAGAAAGGATGGGGAGTAGGGAGAGAGAGAGAAAGGATGGGGTAGGGGAGAGAAAGGATGGGGAGTAGGGGAGGAGAGAAAGGATGGGAAGTAGGGGGAGAGAGAGAAAGGATGGGGAGTAGGGGAAGAGAGAGAAAGGATGGGAAGTAGGGGAGAGAGAAAAGGATGGGGAGTAGGGAAGAGAGAGAAAGGATGGGAGTAGGGGAAGAGAGAGAAAGGATGGGGAGTAGGGAGAGAGGAAGGATGGGGGAGAAGGATGGGGAGGAAGAGAGAGAAAGGATGGAGGGGGAGGAAAAAGGATGGAGAGAGGAGGGAGAGAAAGGATGGGGGAGTAGGGAAGGAGAGAAAGGATGGGGGAGTAGGGGAGAGGAGAGAAAGGATGGGGAGAGGGAGGAGAGAAAGGATGGAGAGGGGAGGAGAAAGAAAGGATGGGGAGTAGGGGAAGAGAAGAAAGGATGGGGAGTAGGGGAAGAGAGAGAAAGGATGGGGAGTAGAGGAAGAGGAGAAAAGGATGGGGAGTAGGGGAGGAGAAAGGATGGGGAGTAGGGGGAGAGAGAAAGGATGGGAGAGGGGAGGAGAGAAAAGGATGGAGAGGGGGAGGGAGAGAAAGGATGGAGAGGGGAGGAGAGAAAGGATGGGAGAGGGGAGGAGAGAAAGGATGGAGAGGGGGAGAGAGAAAGGATGGGAGGGGAGAGAGAAAAGGATGGGGAGTAGGGGAAGAGAGAGAAAGGATGGAGAGGGAGAGAGAAAGGATGGAGAGAGGGGAGGGAGAGAAAGGATGGAGAGGGGGAGAGAGAAAGGATGGGGAGTAGGGGAGAGAGAAAGGATGGGGAGTAGGGGAAGAGAAAAGGATGGGG